>NC_090872.1:5030169-5050169 GCF_036669935.1 Montipora foliosa | reverse complement strand
CAACGCCAACGCCACAATACAATAATATCGTAGGTTAATTGAAAAGGAAAACAATGGTTCTGCGAGTGCTGTTTTAGCACATACTTTTCCGGTGCCCTTCATAGCAACGACCTGAGATCACCAAACTTTAGGTTTTGACGACAACGCGAGCATAAAAATGTGAACCTTTCAGTCTCTAGTTTTACTGTCACACCGCTGGTGTGAAAGGGGTGGAATGTTCGTCGACGTGGCCGTCTCAGATCTGAAAGTCCCTAGCATGTTTGCTGACCGCGACTTCGAAGTGCTGTGTCCAGCGTATTCCTTTACAGTAATTCCGCTGTCCTTTAGTGAGACCATACCGTTGTCACTTAGTAAACGAGGCGCGTGCTCCACGTTTCAACCCAAGGCAGAGGTTTATACGGTAACCCACAAGGGACATGCTGCAAATTAAAGAGTCGCTGCAAATAAAATAAAGTTGCTGCAAATTAAAATATCAAAAGTATGAGCTCGCACTGAAGAAAGGGCAGGCAAAAAATACAGGTCACAGGTCCAGGTCACAGGTCATTGTTTTAACACTACAGAAAGTATCCTAAACATCCATTACAGCTAACCTTAGAATTAATTAGGCCAAATGTTAGCATTTGTAAACAGTTAGGGTTGTTTTTGTATTGGTAAAACAATGACCTGTGACCTGTGTTTTTAACCTGTCCTTCCTTCTGTGCGCGCGCATACTTTTGATGCCTTAAAATATGCAGCAACTTTTTTTAGTTTGCAGCAACTTATTTTACTTGCAGCACCTTTTTCAAATTTGCAGCAACTTTATTTTATTTGCAGCAACTATTTAATTTGCAGCATGCCCCTTGTGGGCCACCGTAGGTTTCTCTTCTTCTAACCCAGCAAAGGCAAAAGAAAAGGGCCCTTTCAGTGCTGGCAGGGAAATGCAACACGAGACTTCGGCCATGTATTCTCCCAGTCAGTCACACCTGCACTTGTGTTTCTTGTGAAAACTCTAAATATACTAAACTGAGTTATAGTACAATAAATAGCGCTGATAAAAAGCCAAAATTCACACCGAAAAACAAAAGACTTTGCCATTGATGCCAATTATTGATAAAAATGACCATCAATAACTCAAACCTCCTTGCGAAAGGAGGGCAAAGTTAGCGTCACCGAAGAAGGGACAAACATCCTAAAGGTAATGGCTCGGGGATCCCGACCAGGGTTAAAAATGGCGTTCCTGGTATTTACCATAAGAATCAGGAGTATCCGAATCCCATATTTATTTTAAACCTATGGACATCTTATTCACACTAAAACCGCGAGATAATTATTTCACGTGGACCAAAAGGCGTCCCCGTCCGATCGGGAAACAATTTAACGAGGGTCTTAGTATGAATAGAATTTTTTTTAAAAGTTTACTTATGGAGGGTGTGTTCGTACGATTTTTACGCACACGACTGTTTTAACAAAATTAACTTGCTCGTGAAGCCTCTCTTGTTCGATCGTTAAAACAAACGTGTGTGTAAACAAACTACGTCGGTCGTTAGCACTTTCAATGAAGAAATCTACGTAAAAGCTTTGATTTTTCAAATACACCTTATTCCAAAATGGCCCCCATTTTAGAATTATTTTGTTTGATTGCAAATTGGCCCTTTTGGCCTCGTTCAAGGTTAAATATTTTTTTGAACCTTACGTTTGAAAGCGACGCCGAAAGGGAGAATTTGCAAGGAAAACTGAAAAGAATACTAAAATGGTGGCCATTTTGGAATACGATAAATGCGTGATCTTACTTTTCAATGAAGTTTGCCAACTTCAAATGGCGCAACGATTAGTGCTACAAACATCTCCTCTCAAAGAAGAGACAGAAGCGTCTATTACTCACCAATCGAGTTTTTTTTTTTTCACGAAGTGAATGTTTTATCATTACAAGCAGCTCCTATCACTTTCGTAACATGGCCAATATGCGCATGTAGTTCTTGATGATGAATCGAACACTGACCGCCTCTCGCTGGCTCATAATTTTTTTAGTCTTTCCAAAAGATCTTGAGCCTCGTCTTCAAGTTGTGCCTCTGTCTTTTGTCCGCCACTCCTTCTGTCGTCTCTCCTTTGTCGGTTTCTTGTGGGAGCCGTTGGTTGATCATCGACTGGGATATCAACTGCGTCGTTCATGTTTTGCGCCTCCATAATTTTTTGGACTGGTATATTTGAGCGTGTCCTCGAGCGCATCAGATCAACGGGTCGAGCTGCAATATGAACCAGCCAACAATTGACACAATTAAACTTTCAACTCAGAATGAAAGAGATTACATAACAAATCGAATAAGTATTAGATGTAGTAGCACGAAAAAGAAAGCTTCATTCCTGATATCACTATTTTTACCGAATTCCAAATATTTGCTTGATTTAAAGAAGATATAGAAAACGTGCTCTCACAATTTTTCACTTATGTCCAGGTTTGACCCTAATTAGATGCACGCCCAATTTTGACATCCAACACAAAGTGTCCCTTTAAGTCTAAGCATTTGCTACCTATTTTCAACAATAAGGTAAGGGTAAAGGTTAGCGTTATTTTTAGCTTTGGGTAAATGCAGCAGTTAATCTTCACTTAAAGAGCAGCATTTGGGGGACACTTTGTGACATAAATTGTCTGTATTCTGAGACACAAGTGATGTTGAAGTTGGCTAGAAGTTGACACTTCGTGACGCTTATTGAAATCCGCGTGCATCTAATAAGGGTCAAACCTGGACATATCAATTTTTTCACTTTTTTTAAAACTCTGCAGCATCAATTTTATTCTAACAAAGCCTTAGCTTTACTTTTAAACCACTGAGGCATCCGTCCTTAATGGCAGAGGCAAACTCTTTCACTGAACTGTCAGTTTTAATGATCTACGGCAAAGTTGCACGCGCGCGCCATATAAATTTCAAATAGCGTTAGTCTTATTCACGCATGCCACCTTAGTTAAATTCATGTACTAGCGTGAGTTCTTAAATTGCTTTTTTACTCATTCAACCTGACCGTGTGGTAACCCTTTCCGGACCAGTTGCTAACCCGTGTACAGTAGTAAAATTCCAACCAAAAGTGTAGACTCTTGAAATGCTTGCCTAATACGTAGACAGTGAAAGTGAAAGTAAGTGTGTAGTCGCTTTTAATGTCGTTTCTTCTAATCTTTCTATTCATTTTCGAAATTGCTGACGTCGAGTATTAACGGACCTTCTTACTTTACATTTTAGATCGAATGTAATTTATTAAAATACGATTCTGTTCCTTCGTATTTGGCATCTTTGGTCAACGGAATAAAAATAGGCACGCATTGCGTACGTGTGGTAGTGCAGTAACACAGCGCTTTATTCCATATTGTCAACTGAGCTTCGTTTTGCCTTCCAGCAGATTCATCATGTTGCTTTTGCGTAATATATACATCTCATTCGATGGTTTGACTATCGAATAAGAGATTTATTATTCCACCACAAAAATGTGTTATTTTGCTTCAATTCTGTTTGGTAAGAATGTTTCAAAAAAGCATCATCTGTCCTTCAGGACGCGTGCGAACGATGTAAACAGCACAAAAGCCAGCCGTTCTTTGATTGGATAAACGAAATGACGGTGTGACAAGCGATCATAAACCACATTCTCTAAATTCTCAGTCTTTGCATCGTGTTGAAAACAATTTCTTTCATTGAAAAACTCCCGTCTAGTTCATATTTGCTCTGCTCTAAACCGGTCAAACCGGGACACTACAGTGTATTACCTCTCATATTTTGCGCGTTCTCTTGACCAAATGTGGTAAAATGGAGTAATAGTGGAATAATAAGTAGCTCTAATAGTACACGATATTGTTTTGGCACCGTATATCATTATAGTGCCATGGTAGATGTCTTAGGTAAATAAGCTTACAAGTAGCGTACTAAACCCAGAAAGATTGAAGAAAATAAAAGGGAATCGAGAAACATTGGCTTCTAGGCTGACATGTTGATCATTTTCAAACTCCCTTACAATTTCTTTTCACCACAAGTTTAAGCGTGTACTCTGAGCGTCTAACAGCTTTCTAATAGTCAGGTGGGGTTAGTATCTGGATAGGAGACCTAAAAAAGTATACCACTTTGTGCCAGAAACATAGGATCGAAAATTCAATTTTAACCCTCAAAAATGCGAACTAAGCAAGGTACAGATTTTGTTAGCCTGCTTTATTCAAAACAAATGTTGATGCAAAGTAAATAAATATTGATACACAGTTTTTAGGAAGAGTCAGTAGATGGAAGTTTTCGGGACGGTCGGTCGGGAATAATATATTTTGCATCAGCAACAAAATTTGTGACATAAAAACAACATTTAATTTTGAACCCGGAATATAAAAAGTAACCATCAGCGAAAAACACTTTGGGAGATTTTTGCTTCGTTCAATTTTTCTATTGTACTTTTGGCTGCACAAGTAAATCGTAAAATCGAAAGTGACAGAATTCAGCGGACGCCGTGATCAAGTTACCTTGGCAAAACACCGGGCTTTTGTTTTTGTTAGTTTGTTTTTTTTTTTTCAAGTGTTACAGAGTTTGACAAGAAATGTGCGAATTCAACACAAAGATCACAACCGCCCAACTCCTGAGGATGACCATTGTTTCTGCAAAGTCAAAAATTTACTCTCCTAGACGAGGTTATTTATCACCAGGTAATTCCATCGTTTCGGAAATAGCAGCTGCTTTATTATTCATCGGCGGACACACTCTTGCGCTCTTACACTCCAACAACCCGGTGACATAGTGTGTAGTACACTTACAGTGCACTGCACTACCACAAAAACGAAGATCAGTACTGATAAGAGGAGATAAGGGCGCGCTATGATTAGCCAATTTAACAGACCGAATCCTACAGTGAGGCGCGCTTATTTTAAAGTTTTGTTTTTCTTGCTTGGTTAAGAACGTTTTCTCGAACTGCAATTTAAGTTACGGCTCCTTGTAAGCGGTATGTATTAAATTGAACGATATGATGTTCTCACCTTTCTTGCCTCCTGGCGCTTTCTTTCGTAAGGGCCTTGAAGGATCTCTGAACGCAGACCCTGTATTTAGAGCCTCCATCAGGCCGTCCAACACTCCCTCTTGGTCATCATCTACGAACAGAGAAAAAGACTCAGTTGATGAGAGATTCCGCTTTAACAGACGATTAATTATGCATCTTAAGGGCGAAGGAAGGCAGGCAAGCAAAACCAGTTTCTTTGCAACATGTAACATGACCCACACAATGGGGGAAAGATCCCATTAAAATAAGAGGTTCAAACCTGCATTCATGTCAAGCACTGGTTTTCTCTTCGTCTTTTCGGCTTCCATCCGCTTCTTCCTATCTTTTTCTTTCTCCTGCAATGACATTTAAGTCCACCATTATGAACAAACAAACCCAGCCGCTCCCAGATAGTCGAAAAAGAGAAAAAAATGCGTGCGAAAAATGAATGGGGGCTCGCCTCGACCCAAGCCCCCACTCGCTTTTCACACGCAGTTGTTTTCGTTTTCCCGGGAGCCTGGAACAGGCTAAAAAAATATCACGAGGACGAAACCAAGCGCGGGAAAATATGCAGCGGTTGTCACAAGTTTAGCGCAGGAACATAATATAAGCAGCCAATACGAAGGCATCAAACTATACAGCCGGTGTTTGAGGGCGGAAAATGATATTTGATAACAAAGGCACGGAAGAAACAAAGAATCTCTAGGCAGTGCAGTGTGTTTTTTGTGAAATTCACGATACTCACCGCTCTTTCTTTTGCTTTTCGATCCTTTTCTTCTTTTTCTTTCCTCTTTGCATTGTCTTTCTTGGCTTTCTGTAAACAAGACGAAGCCGGAGAATAAATAAAAATGACCTTAAATTGACATGGTTTAATGGCTTTTAATTAACAAAGTGGCTAATCGTACGGGACCCGTTCACCGACCTCTCTTCGCTATTCATACGGGAGTCTTCTTGGAATAACAGGGAAGATATCGTTGACGTCACCTATTGTCATTTATGTGCCAACCAGATCTACATTGGCTGTCGAAAAAGGCACAAGGAAGAGCTACGTTTTTGCAAACCCGCGACCTGCTCCCGTCTGAGCTTGTAGCTCAGACGGTAGAGCAGCGGTGATGTAACCCGAAGGTCGTGGGTTCAATTCCTACCCTGGTCAGAGTTTTTCTCTGTTCTTGTGTGGGCCTAATTCCATTAGTAGGGCTAACGCTCTCAGGGTCTATATGGGTAGAAAACTAGCATTTCACATTACCCTCTAATAATTAAATTTGTCGCAATCAAAGGGTCTTTTGTTCCTTTGGTTGGAACATTTGAATAACGCAATGTTTACAAACAGATATCTTCCCCATTGTTACAGGTTCAATAACATTCGGAAAGTCTTACCTCATCTTCAATTCTTTTATATACAGTTCAAACAACGGCATTGATGCCTGTTTAATTCTTCGTTCAATGTCACCGGCCATCTGATGGGCCTTGTGTTTCTAGCATTTAAGTCTCAGCACCCATTTCAAATAGCGCTGATAAACAGTATTTAAGTCTAAGTGCCCATATTAAAATGGTTAGCTTTCAATAACTGCGTGGCTATGCTGTTCAAGGTTAGGGTTAGAACCTGTAATAATCGTTCTTCGAAGACTCTCGTATGAATAGCAAATTAATATAGAGCAGTGTATGGGTGCCGTACGAATAGCCACTGTCTTTAATTAATGGACAATTCTAAACGTTTGGTCTTTTATCCAAAACTCATCTTTATTACCTCAAACTGGTCCAGAAAGGTTTTGATGTCCCCAAAGAATTCTTCCATGGAGGTTTTCTTGACGTCCAAACAGAAATACTCCACAAGCTCTTTATACATGGTGGTCATATTCTTATGCATTTCAACCAACACGTCGATTTGGTCCTTCGCGGTCTTGTAGAAACCGTGCAGTGTAGTCAAGGAAATAAATTCTTCCGGCGCTGCACCATCTTCAGCAAATTAACCGTTTGTTCTGGCGTTTACGAAACGAATACGAAACGCCCGAGCAGGATAGGGCAGTTTTTTAAATGACCGTCGAACAAAATTACACGACTGAAATTGCTACGCTTGATGATTGATTCAAAAATCTCGCGCCACTTAATTAACCAATGAGAAGGAAAAATCAAACCAATGGCGACTTCCAGGAGCGATTTTTCCCGCGCTTTGAGCAAATTACATGGAATTGCTACGAATTTGGATTGGTTCATTGCGCTGTTTGTACCTGCACTGAATGGTCGAAGAAATCACTTTGTATTTCTTTTACGACAATCAATTGAAAACCGCTCTATTAGAGAGACTTAGCATCTATCCTACGTGAAACACCAAAAAGCAGGTTGCTCAGTGCTCGTCATAAAAGCAAGAAAATTCTCTTATTTTATCTTTTCTCCCTCATTTGAGAAATTACTCGGTGTCCGTATCCAACAGGCAATGTAGGAGTCAAAATCAAACAAGTTTCTTTTAATTTTTGCAAAACGAAAGTTCACGTTTAGGGCGATCGGTGCAAAATCACTCTATGAATAATTAGGAATATAATATCAGGAATGTAATATCAGCAGAGAAAACGTAAGTTGTAAACTGAAAAATTTACAGACGTTTATTATTATTGGGGTTATGGCGTATACCCCAAGTCATACAAACGTATGTAAATTTGTCAAATTTCAACTTACATTTTCTCAGCTAATATAACACCTAATACACTGAAACTTGCCGGGTTACTAACGTAAAGGTGCTCTTTCTATTTCTGGTATCAGTTTTTCATTCCGTTTAATTTCAACTCATTCAAACCCTTCGCCGGCCGCCATTTTGGAGAAGGGTCTATTTGAACCCATGACCTCCCGAACAGTACACCCGATGCTCCATCGAGTGAGCCAACCGGTCTGCGGTTGATCCCTTTTGTCCAGATCCAAATTTTTCCCATTCAAAAATAGTTGTCGGCAAATTCGGTATAAAGGATATCTCCATAACTGGAATGAATTTGTCCTCTTTGTCGTCGAGTGGTTTATAGATCTCCAGTTCCTTTTCAAGCTTTTTCAAGTTGCCCTGCATGGTGTTGATTGACTTTTGCAGAATCTCATCCGACACTAAAAAACATAAAGGTAGGTCAGTCCATAATAAAGGAGAGTCCTTTCCATGGAAACGCACTATGGCAAAGAAAATCCATTACAACGCCTTTGCAGTTTCCTTGCGTCGAAATTACGCCAACATTGTTGTTGCATTGTCATACATCTTTAAGGTGATGTTACACGAGCCGACTTTTAACGCAACATTGTTGCGTTTAAAGTTGTCTCGTGTAATATTTTGTTGCGGCAACATATTGCAGGTTTTTGAATCGCTTGAAAAACCCTGCAACATTTTTGGCCAAATTTTGTTGGAGTTGGTGCGGGAAACACCCCCGCAGTTGACGTTTAACGCATATCGTCCCAGAATGCACCACGAAGAACCGAAATAAGTCACGTCAACAGTCACATCAACAGAGTCCACCATATTTGTCGCCCGAGATTTGTCGAGCAGGAGACTGGGTTCAAATGTTGCGAATCGTGTAACAGGCCGTTGCCGCAACAAAGGTGCGTTTAAAGTTGTCTCGTGTAACATGGATTAAAAATCGGCTCCTGTAACATTTAAAAGGGAATGTAACGCAGATTCACTTCTACTAATTTGATGCTCTCCACAGAAACCGTTAAAAAGTCGATTATGAAACTACACTCTAAACAACAAAGCAAAGAAATGGTTAGCTTTTTTCCCCAGACAGGCAGAAATCCTTACCTCTAGCGGCTTGTTCCACATGCGTCAACTCAAGTTCGAAGCCGGAAATCTCGGGGTATTTATTCTCAATCATCTCATCCATAAAATGCACTAATGTTAGCTGCCCATCCACCGACTTTGTCGAACTCAGCTGAAAGGAGGATAATGTTCACTTAGGTCAGCATAATCCTTTGAATCTGGTTTACACTCGCGATGCTGAGACAAGGTGGACGCAAGTGTGAACCCCATAGCACAGATACAATCGCAAAGACGTGGGCATCGCACGCAAGTGAACAGACAAAAATATGTCACGGAAAGATCACGACTACAACTTTGTGCCCGCTTCAAGGAAATCAAGCAAATGTCTAAGAACTTTGGAGAGATATAGAAAAGACAAGACAAGACAAGAGGACGACCAAAGTCGAAGGCAACCCGAAGGCTTTTTTTTATTTTGCTTCTGCCGCAAACTTACGGCAGGGGTGGGCGCTACTCCAGTCCCGTTGCATGCACAACTTGTCCCCAGTAATACTGATCCTCATATTACCCAAAGATTTACAGGGGTTTGCCCCTGCGAAAATAGGTCCTCTCATTCGCACTACAAAATTCGAAAATCTAAACTGTGAATCCAAACATCAGTAGCTTCAAGAAATTTAGAAAAGGTTTCTCTTCCTATTGCAAGATTTTTTTCTGGATCGAATTGCTTGGTATCTGGGAAAAAATGGACTTGAACTTATCTCTTCGAACGCCGCTACGACATGGAAAGACCGCCATCTTTGGAAATGAGTAAAAATAATGCACCGCGGTCGTAGGTCGCACACCACGCGCATATTACCCACCACGAATGAACTTTAGAGCGCACGAGCTGGGATTCGAGATGCGGTCCGACAGCGATATCCACTACACCACGCGCTCAATTTGTTTGCAACCAATCTCCAAAGAGGCAGGTAACAATGCTGCAATGTACAATTGCTGGTGGACGAACAAAAGGAGTAAATGAGAGACCTTTTGTTTTCGTCCACCAACAACCAACATGGCGGCGATGACGTCACGTGAAAACCACCTAAGTTCTTAAGCATAAGCTGCTAACAATGGCATGCCAGTAGAAAACTTTGGTGCTCTCTGACAGATTTAACCACAACACACCTTGGTCAGATAATTCATTTCAAATCCCATTGAGCCCTCGTTCCTTGATCCAGCGTTCATGTAGTTTCCCATTAGGAGTACGAGTTCCAGGAATTTGGAGAATTTGGAACTCGTCTTCACTTCTCGACACGCAGCAGTTGCGTTTACAACGTTCTGAAAAAGAAATATGTGTTATTCACCTGGCGGAAAATATTGTAATCATTGCGGGAATAAATGAGTTAAAATCTTCTTTTTGTGATATATTAATCTCACTGTTTTAGTATATGCTAAAACAACTATTCGCCTCGGTGTCGGTGGCTATTCACCAAAGTGGGGGTGGCTAGCGGTGGATATTTACCGAGCCGCGAAGCAGCGAGGTAAATATCCAACGCCAGCCACCGACACTGAGGCGCGCGAGTTCAACGCTATCCACTGTTTTAGTATATACTAATGGTGGATATTTACTGAGCCGCGAAAATGTCCAACACTAGCCACCTCCACTTCGGTGAATAGTTGTAAACTATAAGAATATGGGTTCATTATAAACTCACAAAGTGACCATCTGCCAGTTGGTTTGAGAGCTCATTGAGTTGAGCAATGCAACACAATCACAAGGTCATGGGTTGAAGACCAGGTCAAGCCTGAATTTTTTCAGGCTTTTTTCGGTGTCTACTTTTCTGTTATTGCGCATACGTTTTGCGCATCTCGAGATACTTGGGTTTCCTATGGGTGGTGCTTACTAATACTGGGATATGTTTGCGCGGTTTAAAATTATGCGGAGGAAGTAGAAGTTCGCAACTTCCTCATAGAACAACAGTGAGCACGCGAAAACCAGCAGTCAAAATTCGTACTCGTTCTCGTCCTCGAACTAGAATCTAAAGGTCTCTACTGTCTGTCTGCGGCCGGTTAATGTCTTTTATTTTTCCGCAGCTTAAGCACAAAGCAATACATACCGGTTTCGTATCTTGCATCTCTTCTGGGAATTTCATCTTAAACAAGATCATATTTAACCTTTGTTCCAATTTTTTGATCCCACTCAGCTGCAAAGAGAAATGTTGGAAAAGGGAGGATTGAACATGAGCCAGACGTGATTTGCAACAGCAAATGTTACCACAGGTAACCCAGGCTCACTGTGTGCGTCACGTAGGTATTAAAATATAGAGAACATATGAGGCGAAGTTTAGGTCTGAAAATTTGCTAGAAAATGGTAATAAAAATCGATAAAACTTACCATGTGGTGAGCTGTTGTTGTCTTTAATACGTACACGAAGTTTCGGGGAAAATGGTCCCCGTTCACCTTCCTTCATAATATAGTGACAAGGTAGGAGACGGAAGCCAGCGTCGGGACTCCGATCGACCCAAAACAAGCACGATTTTTCCGCGAAAATCAAATCCAGTCGCTAAATAAACACGCCAGGTTCGTGGAATAGGAATTTCTCTAAACCATGAATCCACTGAAGCATCACCAGGTAGCAACGCGGAGCCACCAGACTCCGTAAAACTTGTAAGTTAACCTGCTAAAATGGCAGCCTGAAAGCGTGGTACTCACGAAGTGCCCAATTCAAAATGGCACTGAACTCTGGACGCCTGGTGACGAGTATAATAAGTCTCCCTCGAGGGTGGGAGTCCCAAATTGCTAAAAACAAAACTCACTGAGCGATTTGGGACTCCCCTCCCTCGAGGGAGACTTATTATACTCGTCACCAGGCGTCCAGAGTTCAGTGCCATTTTGAATTGGGCACTTCGTGAGTACCACGCTTTCAGGCTGCCATTTTAGCAGGTTAACTTACAAGTTTTACGGAGTCTGGTGGCTCCGCGTTGCTACCTGGAGATGCTTCAGTGGATTCATGGTTTAGAGAAATTCCTATTTCACGAACCTGGCGTGTTTATTTAGCGACTGGATTTGATTTTCGCGGAAAAAATCGTGCTTGTTTTGGGTCGATCGGAGTCCCGACGCTGGCTTCCGTCTCCTACCTTGTCACTATATTATGAAGGAAGGTGAACGGGGACCATTTTCCCCGAAACTTCGTGTACGTATTAAAGACAACAACAGCTCACCACATGGTAAGTTTTATCGATTTTTATTACCATTTTCTAGCAAATTTTCAGACCTAAACTTCGCCTCATATGTTCTCTATATTTTAATACCTACGTGACGCACACAGTGAGCCTGGGTTACCTGTGATGTTACGGACATGTGAATGTTTAACACACGTGAAATGTCCCCAGATGGTGCTTTGGGCAACTTTTGTTTTGGAGATAAGTTGAAGTTGAATAGACGTTGAATGACTTTAAAAGCGTTTAAACCTTGCTTTAACATCCAGTCAACATTTCTCTTGTTCTCACGAATGCTAAAGTAAGTCGAACCTGTTTGCCATCATCTTTCAACAAGGTTTGGTATGTCCGTGCGCAGCCATCGTGACAAGAGTGGCTGCGGTTCAAAATGCACCTGTAATAACAAGTGGTGAGTCGTTTAACAACGTCGAACGTTTGGCGGCTGCGTTTTCGAAGTAAAGATGGAGTACGAAACATTCATTGTTGTTTGCTTCAGTTGACCAGAAAACCTTTAATTCAGAGATTCTTTCAAGTTGTGGTTGGAGAGTACCGAAAAGAAATGTGTGCGGCACGTGCAAACCTACAACTGCACGCACCATTTTTTCACGTGCAGAACTACTGAGAAGCGTGCCAATGTTACCACGTTAGATTTGAGATTTTCCAAAGAAAGTGGTGTTTTACAGGTAAAACTGCAAGGCAAAAGGTTACTGAGAACACTAAGTACAAATAAACACACTCCTAAAACCCTACGTGGGGATAAACGGTTGCCCAATTCTAGAGATAACTTTACAGACAACCTCGCTGAGAAAATAACGAGCCCCTACCAAACAAGCAAATTGTTCTGGATCGCTGAGATCATCAAACATTTCCTTCATGTTTCCAAGCTGCTGCATCTAAATTAGAAGAATAATATATAAGAGTGAGCATATAATTGTACCAAGGCGGCAAGTCTGTCTTATCTCAGGGCTCATTACAACGTGAAAATCTCTGGTTAAGGACTTCGCACGCACTCGCTGCCGCTAACAAATTGTTGGTCCCCCATTTTGTATTATTTTATGAGCGATCATTACGCCATTAACTGTCTCTTCAGCCTAGCCAGCACAGATTACAAAGGCTTGAAGATATAACACTACGCATTTCGTTAATTTTTTGAAGCTGCTTTTCTAAAGCAAAGAAATTATAAGAAATGGAAATAAATACGACGTAAAACTATTAAACGATTTCTACATCAGCACACAAAGTGGTACCATAACTTAAAATTAATTTCAAATGTTGTTTAAATCTTAGTCTTAAAACTTATCTCTTTACAGCGTTATTTTAGGTAATAGGTAATGCATTATAATTTAGCATTTTATTTACTCTCCCAATTGTACAAGACTGGAAAGTTACCTTTGTCACGCAGCTCATCCCTTACCTGTTCCGGTGACGGAAGGTACTTCAGCAGCGAGTTGATGGCACTTTCTGTTAAAACTGTTTGATCGCAGTTGAGAATCAGTCTTTTCACCTCGTGATGGGGCATTTTAAGCGAGCCAAGGAAAATAGCTACGACAAAAACAGACGAACAACAGTTTAAAGCAAAAACGTGTTGAGCTAATAAAAACAGGATGATTGGGAGAAAGCATGGCGCAGTGGTGAGAGCACTCGCCTCCCTGACCAAAGTGCTTCAGCGTTTGCAAAATATGGTTGCTAGACTTGAATGTAACTCTACACGTTTTTGTCGTATCACACCGTTGATATTCAAACTACACTGGCTACCAGTCAACCTAAGAATTAAATACAAAATTTTATTGATGACTTACAAGGCAATACATGGACTATCACCTGATTACATACAAAGTCTAGTTCAAATCAAGAAGAAATCACTATACAATCTCCGATCTAATGATGAAGTTTTATTGGCTCCACCACTTTTATATCAAAAAAGACAACAGGAGACAGAGCTTTTCAAGTGGCAGCACCCTCTGAATGGAACAAAATTCCAAAATCACTTAAACTAGAGAACGATTTAAAATCTTTCAAAACAAAACTTAAGACACTTTATTTCAAAAAGCTCATTATAATTTTTTTTTTAACTTTCTTACTTCCTTCAATATACGATTACTTTATATACTTCTCACCACTGTAAATATAATCATAATTAGTCATAATTTTTACATTGTAAATAACCTTATTGTTAATTTTAAGCGCCTGAGATCATTTACCTATGGATCATGCGCTATATAAGTACTCAATTTGATTTGATTGAAAGTGGCCCGGGTTCGAATACCAGTCTTGGCATCATATGTGGGTTGAGTTTGTTGGTTCTCTTCTCTGCCGTTTTGAGTCGACGTCGTTTTAACTATATAAGACAGTGTTCCGTATGCTCTAGACTTTCTATCTATCAGGTGTTTTTTCAAGCGTTACCCTGAGCCGATGAAATAACGCGCGTGATTAGTATCAGTACAGGCATCCATGGGGAAAGATTGACCCATTATATCTGTTAAGCAAGCACGGTTATCTTTTCTTTGTAGTTCTTTAAACAGAGAGTAGTAGGGAACCTTCAGGGAAAGTTTCAAAGAAAATCGTTTGACAAACTTATATAACCATCTCTATTCCACAAATAAGGATAGAAATTTCCGCAAGTAGGATTATGGACAGTTCAAATAAAAAACAAAAACCAGCCTTGCCCCTTTACGCATGCTCTTTTCTTAAATCTTACTTACAAAGGTTTTGTGCGCTCTTTGGGTCAATAATCTTCAAATCTTTGCCTTTTTTCTTGTTAGTAGCTTTCTTGTCCAAGCTATCCCCACTCTCTTTCTGTTTTGGAGCCGAGCTTTTTGCAGCAAAGGTTTTGGTCAACTCGTCAAAGAAACCTGGTTTTTCCAATTTGTCTTCTTTTGTTTTTGCCCAAAATGTGTTTTCGGTAAAGTTCTTCATGTTGATCTGTAAAAGAAGAGAACAAGAAAAACAGTTTTCATTCGAACAACCACGATTTGTGGAAAAAACAAGTTGCGCCCATCATAAAAAAGCCATGAACCATTCGAGGGGAAAGTTTCTAGCCAGTCACTAAAATATGCTTTTAAAAACAAAACAAAGAGCAATTGCCTACTATTCATCTTGAAGTGTCATTTGATTGTGGTAGCCTATGTGTAGCTGTACCCAACCTCTCCACGCCGTTTTCCCTCGGGGGTGGGTATGGCTACATGTAGGCTAGATTCTGCGTGAGTCAAAATTATGAAGTGTAACACAAACCTTATTCCAGTTTGCCCTCTTGGTTTGCACGTCTTGTTTATACTTCTTCTTAGGAACAACACCAGGAGGTAGTGCAGGCATCATTGGTGATCCAAAAGGAGGGCGTGGTCCCATACCTGGGAAAGGTGGTGGGGGAGGACCACCCCCAGGGGGTGGTGGAGGAGGTGGTGGTCCACCACCAGGTGGAGGAGGAGGTGGAGGGGGACCACCACCGGGGAAGGGAGGTGGGGGAGGAGGCGGTGGACCACCACCAGGGAAAGGAGGTGGTGGAGGAGGGGGAGGGCCTCCCCCAGGACCTGGTGGTGGAGGTGGAGGGGGTGGTGGGGGACCACCTGGAGGGGGCGGAGGTGCTGGTGGGGCGGAACCACCTAAAATTGAAAAAAACTGTCTGAGAAAAGAGAATCAATGAACTCTAGAGTAGAGATCGTTTAAATTCCAACAGGATTATGAGCGTCAGAGCACACTAGGGGACAAGTCCTTGTAAGTAGCAACATACAACCAAGTTCCAGGGAAGAAGTCTCCTCATGTAAACGTCTACTACGTCCTTGCAATCAAATTTAAAAAATAACCAATACACTGTCCATGTTGCATAATTATTGTAGATTTTGTTGCAGGATCAACAACAACTCGACTGATTGAATCCTTCACTTTCGTTATCACTAATCATGAGAATAAACCATTTATTAGTACTTGAGTTCTTGGTCAAGTAGTTTGTGGTTTTGCAATTTATTGAATTCCATATTGACAATAATAGTTATGCAACAAACAGCTGAACATTACAAACAGCAATGAAATTTATTTAATGAGAAAAATTGAAATCAATGTATTCTTTGCGGCTAATATCAGTTAAGCCCCTTAAATATTTGCAGTTTTGTTGACTGCTAGGTTGTTCTGAGTAAAACGTTTCATTGAGAGTGCCCCACAGTTCATACCACTGTGTCATCTCTACTCCATAATTGCCAAGTCCCTCCTACAAGCTAACTGAAATTTCTTGAACTTCTATCCTCTATTCTTATGGTCAATAGCAAAAAAATTAATCTTTTATGATTACGTTCTTTGCATTTAAAAATATCAATTTCACACTTAACAAGCAAGGTCACGGTTTGTGCATTATTACAAAGAATTTAATTGGCAATGAACTTGCAAACGTTAAAAGACAATCTTAAGTTAATGAACAGTTAAAGAGTGTAAGTTTTCATGAGCTCAAGGAACATGCAATTATTATTATTATTATTATTATGCAAAGTTGTTTTCAAATGTTAAGTGTTATTTAAAATCTCTCTCTTTTGCTGTGACCTTATGGCCTTATGTTACACAATGTGCTTTACATATTGCGTCGTCACATATCTTAACGGTGTGCTACTGAATGAATGAAATGAAAATCTGGAGCAAGACTCACTTGTTGCTAGAGGAGGTGGTTGAGGAGGGACAGGGGAAGGAGAAGGAATAAAGCAAACACGAGAGCGTGGTGGAGCTACTCCCTCAGTTCTGATCTGTGATTGGCTGACTGAAGGGGAGAGACAGAGAGCAGCACAATTTAACTTAAATGCTTTAAGCTTGCTTTAAAAAGTGTTTATTTGCAACTTGTTAAAAATAATAACTAATACTGCAGTCACAAATTGAAGGGATAAGATTGATAATTTTACATTATTTATTTATATTAAATTGATAAATTTAAATGTAAGTCAATGTGTCTTGCCATCATTAAATGTAACTTTTTGGCTTCATCACAAAACAACGAGTAAGAAAGACTTGTATATTAGTTGTTACAGCAGGTAAAGGTTTAGTCACAGTTTCTTGGGTTGAGCATTATTTGGGTACTCAAGAATTAAAGCTTAGCTGTAAATCTTGAATTAATTGCCATTCACTTGATTACGTTTTAATAATCTGAGTTACTGACAGAGATTAATCAAACGTCTGAGTTAAGGTGATTTTATTGAACATAAAGTTATCAGATGAGTTTAAACTAAGGGAATCTAAATGTGGCATTGATAAAACAAACACAACAAAGAAACTCTAACACAATCTCTGCTAACAAAGGCATTACTTTCAGAATTGGAACCAATTTTGCAACAAAGTGAAGGCGTCAATCGGCCCCACAATCCATTCTAAGTATACTGTGATTTTGCAGGACTACAGATCCATACAAGCTGGTTGCTGTTAATAATAATAATTCTTATTCGTAAAAAGCAAATGACTCATTTGGAAATTACCAACACTTTTATGGGGACAGTCGTCTACTGAGAAAACAACTAAGCAAAATCATTATTTTGGACAGAGAACCTACAAAATTCGTTTGATCTATGGTTTAATTTCAGGCTTCGAAATCAGTCAAAAGTCACGCTTGGTTTATACAGCAGAATGCTGGTGCCCCATTAGGATTGTTTAAATTGCCTAAATTGCTACAACACATTACCTCCAACAGCCACTCCCCTTTTTACCTAAAGGAGAAAGGTCAAGATGTTAAAATGAGTAAAAGCATTTCTAATAGAAAGTCACAAGTCTTAAATTTTTGTTCATTCTATTATTCTTTTTTTGACCTTCATGCACCATTAAGAAAACAAACTTAAATGACCTTTGGTATTCAACTCAATTGCAATAATAATGTAATATTATTATAATTTACTTTTACAATTGTTCATCAATGTGTAACTTGCTTTTCTGAAAATTTGCTTGAATAGTACATTAGCATATCTTGTTAAACTTTATTCTTTCATCTATCTAATTAATATTATGACACTTTTACAAATACCCAGAAGCAAACTTGTACCATACACCACAGTATGTTAGCATCTGTCATAACTGCAAAACCCACCTTTTCACGTACTTCCTCCAGTTCCTTTTCTAGAGTTGCTATCTTAGATTCATAATTAGTTGACGTTAGGGTTAGCTTGGCTTCACACTCTTGACGCATTGTTGTTTCAAGTTCAAGCTTAAAATGAGAAATTACATTGGTTAATTGTCGCAAAATCAGGATCAGGTGAATTCATAACTTTATTGAGTCCACTACCAACACCACAGTTACATGCAAATGATCTTATTCACAATAAGTATGCTTCTATTACTTCCCAATTACATCAAATTGCTGTGATACAAATTTAGCTAATTTGTCTTTTGGACTAAAAGTAGGCGTCACCCTGTTCCTGTAGCCACTTGACATATTGGCTGACTGTCACTTTCTGTGATCAGTTTATGGATTTAAAAGAACATTAATATTAATTGATGACATGAAAAAATTGACCCATGCAGCCATTTTGCGTAGCCTAATGCAAGACCCTTGTTAGCTTCTTGTTAAAAATTATAGAGGTAATACTTCTTCACATGGACCTGTCATTAATTTATAAGCAAGGGTTTGAAAAAACTATTTCCACTGCAGGTAGAAAGCATATTACACACTCTACATTTCTTGGCATTTGCTACTCTTCCTTCGCAGTACCCATCCGCTTGTTTTTTCTCATGGCTGATTATCTTTGTTTTATATCCATAGTAACTTGCATTTTACTTCACCCTTAAGGCTACCATAATGGTCCAACTGACTAGTTTAAAACACAGTTAGCACTGTAAGTTAACTCTGGGAGTTATTATGCACATAACCCCTAATTGTGGCCTCTTGATTCCTGACCAGGTAATTATCCTACACTGATCAACATGGTTCATAATAAGCAAACTACATGAACATTGAAACTACATTCCCTCTGTTGAAGAGCTATTGCTCAACACATCAGCTCACAAATCTTTGTGTAGCATGGTTAATAAATTAATCATCTATCAACTTGTTTGATAAGACAAAAATTTTGCGTTCGACGTTGGGAGCAATGCAGTTTCTAATCTTGGGTATCCTGTGCATAGTTTTCATTTTTTGTTCATGTGATTTTTAAGCGTCATCTTGAATTACGTCATACATGCATCTGCATCTCGGTTTTGATACGTCATGTGGAAATGCACCAAGACACTGATTTTTAGCAAGGGACATTTTTTAGTAATACTCTCTCAGAAAGTGGCAAAAAATTCCAGATTTTCAACAATTTAGTTTTTGTGACGCCATCACCTCTTTACTCCAAACTTTCCATTTTTAGCCACATTCCAAAAGCCTCATACTCTTGATAGATGTTCTTTACATAAATCCATCGTCTTCATGGCATCTCGGCTCATCTAGTGATAAAGTTCTCTCAACAAATGCACTTCATAATCATTGATTACGCCTAGTTTTGATTCACTCCTCACCAATGCAACACCATAGTTTTATACAAGACTAGCCACTTTATAATATACCCAGTGATATAAACACAGTGTTAATAAGCATACCTTGGTTTCAAGCTGCACTGACTTTTCTGCTGCCTCTTGGTACTGTGCTTCTTTGGTAAGGTCCTCTAAAGCAAAAAAAAAATCAACAAAATAAAATATATATACATGTATGTATTAAACACTGCACTGCAAAATGAACTGCAAAGCATACATAGCTCCTTCATTTTGTGCGTCAATATTATATGTCAGCAATCTTCTCGTGTACATGAATATCTCAAAAGGGATTTTCTCTATACCGTCCAGAAAATTATTGTTTCCCTTGAGAGTTCACAATTTTTGAACATACACAACTGAAGAAAATGACAGAATACCAACCAATGAGGGGATCAACATCAATTTGAAATTTTCTTGTAGAGAAGTCAGGGTCAACTCCACTTCGATGAAGTACAATCTGGGAGATGCACTCTTCAATTAATTTATAGTATTGTGGCCTACAATGAAAACAAGAAAGCACAACTCAACCACACAGTATATAAAATTGAAAGCTATTAACCTGTGATGTGTACTATTAGGAAACTTTATAAAAAGGCTCCCCATACATAATAGAAGAACTTCTGCAATCATACAC
>NC_090872.1:4990169-5020169 GCF_036669935.1 Montipora foliosa | reverse complement strand
TAGAATATAATCATTAGAATTCTGAAAACACTGCTCTGATAAAAGTTTATTTTTCTTTGAGTCCAGACCCCTGGGAGCGAGACTTAATAGGATTTTTTCTGTCTAACACCAGATGATTTTACTTGTCATTGGAGAGGGGGGAGGGGGGTGGGGGTAAAAAGTGTCAACATGTGTCATTCTCACCTTCTCTACCTAGTCATTTTTTATACATGTAGTTTTTGGTCACTGACCTGGCCACATTAAATACCTCTTACCAACCAAGTTCAACCTTGGTCCATACTGTAACATACAGACTACAGCCGTGTTCACTCTCAACGTTGATTATGATCAACTGAAGTATAATCCAGACAATCATACTTCATTCAATTTTATTCAATTATGGTTCTCGTCACATCTGCAAAAATTCAAAGACAATAGGCAGGGTAACCTCGCAGTGTGAGACAAAATGGCACCATATCGTGTGGCTGCCATGATTATCACCATGCTTGAGGCAAGAAGAGAACCAAGGATAGCTTCCGATAATAGAAGAAGACAGGTCCAAATCTTCGCTTCATAAAGCAATTAGAAGTTTTGTCTGCTCGTACCACCACACGTTCGCCATTCTGTTTAATTATGCACTGTAATTACTTCAAACAACACCCTTTGAGGTTGTTTGAAATAATTATAATCCCATCACAATCATGTACTGTAATTAGTTGATCTGAATCCATTTCAAACTTTAATTGGCTTGTAATTTAATCATAATCGAGGCCTACTGTGAACAGGGCTTAAATTTTTTTCTGTCGATTTGTAGCCCAAGCGCGAAGCATGTGGCCATAAATCAATGGGAAAAAACAAGGATATGGAGTGAGAAAACTAGGTTAGTAAGATACATTGCCGCTCAAAGATAAGCGAACAACGCAGATGCAAAATGAACCCACACAATACACGTATGCGCGGTTTTTTAACGCATCTAAAATTGCGAATCGTGTACGCGTCTTTCCCTCTGTTATTTAATGAGGCTAAATATAATTTAGGCAAAGTCAAAACCAAGCCAATGCAGCGGTGTTGCCTGGGATACTTGGTGGGTTCCAGGGAGGTTTGCAGGGGCATTGCCATTTGCTTTGGCTTGAGTTGCCTTTTCGCTTGCTTGCTTCTTTACCCTTAATTTTGCTTTTCCAGTTATTGTTTACGTTGACAAAAGAATAATTTGTGAGACCGCCGACAAGTCAAAAATTTACATATGGAGTGTCCCTTTTTGATCGCAAATGTTGACGGTGAAAACGTCTATCGTGCATTATTTCAAAGTTTAATACCCTCACTCCACGTTTTGTATGAATTTGGTTCGCTTGCATAAGGCCAGATTTAAATTTTGTCAATTTTCTTTACATGCAGTTAAGGTCACGAAAGATGAGCAAAATTGAAAACATCCTACATTTAGAGTTGTGTTTTAGAGTTAAGTAATGGATGCCCCGTCACGAGGTTTGTTTATTATCGCTCTCAAACGTCCGTGTAAATTTCAATGTTAAAAAGCTTTTTATGCACCATTTGTCGATAGGTTATTTCTCTTAAAGAAAAACTCTATGATGTTTTTGGCTTTACAATAAATAACCATTGAGAAGGACACTGCACCATTAGAATAAGTTAATGTTCATATTTTTTGCTCTTTTAATGATATGCCAACCAGCGAACACGCAAATTCATTTTCACATTCACCACATCATTTGCATCACAGACGATTAAAAATAAACAAAGACAAGGCAACAAAAGAAAGACAGTAAGAGAGCTAATAATACTGGTACTAATGAACCTTTTTGAAAATGTGTTTACACACAAAGATGTTTTTTTACCTGTTAACACATTTTGCGTATGCACGTTTTTTGTGTATATTTTGTTTCGCTTATCTCCGAGCATCTCTAAGGTAATAAGGTGCACAGGAAAGGAAGCTAGTTGAAGGTTCAACTGCCACAAATGATTGGCATGCGTCAAAATCCAAAAAAAAAAAATCTTCTTGGCTTTTTGCAATAGTTGCTTCTTAAAATATTCAAACAGTTTTACAAGTTTATTTAACTTACCTTAAATGACAAAACATTTAGGAGGCTGTACTGTGTAATACGGCAAGTTAAATTAGCCGATCATAGCCTGAAGAGCCCCATTGGTACTGAAGGAACATAATTAATTTATGGGAATTTTTCTTGGCGTTTCTTACTTGCGATATCAGCTGTCTCCTTTTGAAGCTACACAACATGTCAATTTTTGTTATCATTTCTCTGTTACGAATAGGATCTCGCAGACCTTCTGACAAATTCATATCATCCTAAAAATAAACAAGAAAAAGAACCAATAATGTTGAGGTGACTTTTATGTGAAACTATGGCAAAAGTATATAGTGGCTCTATAATTAATGATAGTAATGACGATGATCATGATAATAATAATAATAATAATAATAATGATAATAATAATAATTCTTGACATTCTATGAACAGAACAACCTGCAAGGAGATGGGAATCAAACTCTGCAAGCTTACTTAGCCGCGGACCCAAACCAGAGAGACTTAAGTGTCTTCTGGAGGATTAGGGTGGTCCAAATGACTACAGAGGCCTGCATTCCTCCAAACACATCTGCAATCCAAAGATCTTTGAAAAAACGTCCAACCGACCAGACACACCCAAACAACCAACTACTGATGGCACAATGTTCACCAACACCTGATACATCTTTCTGATTTCCTTTGCCAGAGGAGAGTACTTGATTTTCGCATCCTCTTTAGTCACCACGTTTCCATCTGGAGGCATGAAAAATATTGACAAAAGCCCACACCTGAGATGCTCAATCAACCACAGTAACGTCTAGATGAATACCTTTCATCCTACGTTCCCTCTCAATAATGTTGTGGCCCTGAAAAAACCTTGTTCGCAAAGCCTGCTCCTGCATAGCAAAAACAAACCCCTTCATACTCTTCCCTAAAAACCCAGCTCTAAGCAACTGCCATAATCTCTCGTCAGCCACTTCACTGACATCTCTCATAAACGCCCAATGCAACCTCTTCTCCTGAAATCTCTACTTCCTTGCCTTCTCCAAAGCTTCTTGAACTTGTTCTTCATTTCTCCCACCTGCAACATCTCCAACCTCATTCTCTTCAACATCCACTCATCGCTCACCTTGGCATATCCAAACACACCAAATTCCTTGTCCTTCACACAATCATACACACTGATCAATCCCTCTCTCTATGCTTCCTCTTCATGTACAACCATCAGTACCCCAAGCTCACAGAAAATCGTTGTTGTGTTACATAAATTTTATAAGGGTTTGTATGGGGAATTTAGCGAACATTGTTTAGGGCATTAAACTAGAAATAAACCTTGCCTCCTTGTCTTAGCATTTCTGGCCGTTTGAGCGCGACTCTAGGGAGTTTTAGTTCTCGCATTGCTCTCTAATATCTATAATTCCCCAAGGTTGGTTACTTGCTGGTGGCGGTCTCGCATACATGTATCCACCGAAGGAAATCAGCCGTAAATTCACTCCAAACGCTCTAGTCTCCTCCATATTTAGCCTAGTGCACGTTAGAATCCTCCTATAACTAATGCCTTTCTCTATTGGACAAAAACAGTGGCGGTGCTGGCATTTCAGCCCGCTACTCTAACGAGGACTGTCGACGATGGTTTGCCATGTAGTTCCGTGCACAGCCGTTGGAAAACACCTTACTGACCGGGCCCAAGGTTCAAATTTGTTGCACACCGGGTGGGCGATGATGCCAGTGACAGGTACCTTAAAAATGCATCAGCATTTCCCTGAGCTTTGCTCTATCTGCGTGACAGCTCAGTACTTTCCTGAGAACGAACTCGCGCTGTACCTGTCATTGAGACTAAAACCTCGTCGCCCATCTTGTGTGTCACAAATTTGAACCTTGAGCCCAGTCAGTAAGGTGTTTTCCACCCGGCCTTGCACGGAACTCCGTGGTAAAGCATCGTCGACGGTCCTTGATGGAAGGGGGTCGTTAGATTAGCGGGCCAAGATTCCTGCACCGCTGCTGTTTTTGTCCGATAGAGAAAGGCATTAGAGGAGGATTCTAATGTGCACTGGGCTAAACATGGAGGAGACCTGAGCACTTGGAGTAAATTTACGGCTGATTTTGTTCGGTGGATATGCGAGGCCGCCACCAGCAAGTAACCAACCTTGGGGAATTATATCTATGAGAGAGCAACGGTAGAACTAAAACTCTCTAGAATCGCGCTGAAACGGCCAGAAATGCTAAGAACATACCATAAATAAGACCAGGTAAGAAATTCTGATGTATTTCTATTTCTATTTTAATGCCCTAAAATAAAATTTATGTAAAGCAACAAAGATTCTGCATGAGCTTGGAGTACCTATGGTACACCTCACTACACTCCTCTTCTTGTGGAATGCCCCACTCATTCCAGTCCAATATCCCTGCACTGTACCTCACCTGTACCCCGCCATACCTAGATAACCCATGAATTTATCACCCTAATGACAAGGTCCAGTGACATGGACATGGAAAGGACCTATTGTCTGGAATTTGACGGAGTGCAGTCTATTGGCTGCCCCCTTAATTAAAGTAAAACCTACAACTGAACCTCTTGGGGGGGGTGGGGGAGGGGTTGCAAAGGGTAATTAATAATTCACTTTCTTAGCCATTTAACAACAAGCTATTTAAGGATAATTTAAGTAAATCATGAGTGAACAACACAACAACATAGAGAGGCCTTTCCCACAAAAGAACATTTTACAGTACACAAAGTAGAAGACTGGCCTTTCAATAAACTATTCAAATATAAAGATATATCATACAATCAAAATAATCTCTAAAATATTGGACTGTTGATATTTGAACTAGACAACAATAATGAACTCTTCATTTTGCTACAATATCATACAGTGTAGTTGATATATGTCATTCTTATATGGCTCTGTCTCACAAGGACTGGGAACTACCAAGTTCACGAATTGATCGGCTGAAATCGATATTGACCGCGGTCTAGATTTTCCCATCTAGACTGGCATCTAGATCGGTAATGTTTTGCGGTGAAAAGATGCGAATTAAAATGCAAAAATATTCAGTATTTTCTTCTACCAATATTTATTTATGGAAGTGCCAAACAGCATGATCACAAAAGAGAGGATGACGAACAAACTTTGACAGAATTAAGTTCAGCTCATCGCCACTCATAGCCGTTCGCAAGCAAAATGTGAGTTAGTACAAACCAGTTACATTAAACGAATTAAATTGTTCTTGTTTGGCCATATAATAAACATCTTATTAACCGAGTTAGGTCGGTCTGTATGGGAGAATCTTGACCTCGGTCGCTGGTACAGACCTCACTGCGTTCGGTCTGTACTGGCGACCTCGGTCAAGATTCTCCCGTACAGACCTCCCACTCGGTTAATAAGAACTAAGTAATATCCTTCTTAATTATACAATAAGAGAGGATATCATTGTTAGCTTGCTAGTTCAAAAGAGAGATGAAAAAGCTAATCTCAATATTTTCCACTATTTTCCCTTATGTTATAATAATAATAATAATAATAATAATAATAATAATAATAATAATAATAATAATTAGTAGTAGTAGTAGCAGCAGCAGCAGCAGCAGCAGCAGCAGCAGTAGTTGTTGTAGTAGTAGTGATACAGAGTTTAGAGAGGAGACACCATGTTGGTGTCTCTCTAAGGAACAAAAGTACGGCATCTTAGGCATCTTTTACAAATACATGTAACATGTAGTTCTAATCATGTAACATTTTAGAACTACATGTAAAGTACAGGATATCACACAATCCTGATAATGTAACACCAGCTTCAATTCCCTTTCTCCATTTCTTGACTTTGTTGATTACAAAACTAGAAAGTGTGTTTTTTTACATGTATATCTGTGTGAACTCTAACCAAGAATTATAATTCCCTCTAATTTTATACAATGCCTACTCAATAAATCCTTCAAGTTTCTTCTGAAATGTTATGTGTTCAAAACAATGAAACGTCTATTTACAACAGTAGTAGTAATATAATGCTCTCCGCAGTGATACTGACTTAACATAAAGAGGCTCACAGCAGGTTCAGACGAGCAGACACATGGCAAGCACAGAGGTTATCTTATAGTCTACAACCACATATTAATATCGAAGACATGCATTAATTAATATTGTTGTTTTTTTACCTCAGAAGCTATTTGTAAAGCTCAAAGCTTTAGTTAATGCTAGCTATTTTAAATACATAATGCTGGCAACCATGTAATAGTTCATCACACATCAAAGGACCATTAAACCAGAACTAATGACAGTGATCTGTCTCAATATAGCACAATGGCTAAACTGAAACAGGCCACAAAGTGTGCATCCATTTTCGGAATGAAACAATACTTTGCAGTGCCGGCACATGGTCTTGATAACATTGTTTTACATAAAATTCTTAAAGAATAGGTCAATAAAAATGAAGATGTTTGAAGAGAGGTATTTCTTATCTCGATGGTGATACTCTGAAAAAAGGTGACTGATCGTTGCAGGAGTCAAAACTATAAACTTCTGATTAGAGGTTCCATCGAAATAAGAGATAGATTTCTTCATGAATTTAGCCGGGTAAACATTTGCCATGCCCTTCACTACAATTACAAAAATGAAGGTGTTTTACCCTTAGAACATTAGAAAACTGACTTTTAAAGCGAGAATACGATCACAGCTTTTGCACTAATTTATTATTACAGAACGTGCAAGGGACATTAAAATGTTGTTAAATCAAATTCCGGTTACTCCCGTAGAGATCACGGATGAATTGAAAAATTTCGAATGGACAAATAAAACTAGAACCTAGAAACTCTAATTTTACTAAAAAACGTCGCTTAACACCACGATTGTTCATAATCGGTCCATCTTAAACTAAATATTGCAATTATAAAAACATCATGACCACACGCATCAACTTGTACAGATGGCATCGTCACCAATAATTGCACAAGTACTGCACAAAAACCACGATTGACCAGACAGAAGCGAAGAGCCGGACGCCAAATCTTTTAAGCTGTGTCACATCAAGGTCACCTCCAGATGTTCAAAACAACCTGAGCATTTTTCATGCATCGACTGACTGCATTGGAGGCGCCAAGCTGGCCACAAATAATTCACATGCTGCTAATATAATGACACCTTCAAGGCCTTAGACTTATATGAATCTATCGATACATACCAACATTTTTTCAAACATTTTATTGAACTCGTCTGGAGGCAGATCCTTGATTCTTTCGATCTCCTTCTCCGTTTCTTGATCCAAAATTGGTTCTTCTTGAGTGCTCCGCAATCGCTCCTTCACCTTCTGTCCATTGATGTCTTTATCTTTGTGTTTCTTTTTCTCTTTTCGCATGGAAGTGATGCGATTGAGCTGGAGATAATCAGACATTTAATTCAGTACTGTGCCTTTTCCAGAAGCAAATTTGTTATCATTCCAAGGTATTTGTGAGCAGCTAGTGCAATAAACACAACCAAGAAACTAAGCTTAATTAAGACACAGGAAACTTACGATGCCGCCACTTTCCTTGGCGCTATGTGAATTGAGTCTGTCCCCCATGTTAAACCCAAAGATACGGAAATTTGATCAAGGCACTTTCTTTAAGACTCGACGAGTTCACATAGCGGAGATTTTCTCAACCGGGACCATACACACAAGCACAATTTTTGAAAATACTCATGAATAGTGAAATTACCACCCCACGGTACGCATGCGTAGAGGGGTTCTTTAAGTACTCCCATGAATCACATCGGACAGGTTGCTGACATCGCCACAACCATTCTTCAAATTTTCTCTGAGTGTTCACACATTTACTGATAATTTTTTCCCGATTAAAATAAATTATCTTGAGAAATGGGCCAAAATTTTTGTCGGCACTGGAAATACATCTTGAGCGTATTTTCAAATTATATTATAGTACATCAATTAGTGCAGATATATAAGGTTATTACATGTTGAAAGTGCCTGGCGTTACGGTTGTCAACATATCGGATTGACGCTGTTGCCGTGGTGACAGGGCACTTCTGATACGGCAGTAAACTAAATTCTTGTGTTTCGTTCATGAAGTTTCTTTTTATTGAGTTGAACAGTATCACACAAAGCGGAAATGTGTATTGAACTGCAGAAAACAAACAAACGATTTTTCAAAAATAACCGAATCGTGATGCCCTTACGTCAAACCCTAATTCACTCATGACAACAGGAAGTGATCAAATATATCTTGCTTTTCGTAACCCCGTGGCAAAACTTCATGATCACGTTTTAATTCAAAGCGTAATAATTCTAACAAGAAGTAAAATATCTTTTCCCATTTGCCTGAAACTGCGATAACTGCGACTCGTATTTCAAGACGTTTCGTTGACGAAAGTTCAATTCGGATTTTTGCTGGCCATTCAGAATCCGTTATATTTGATCCGGTAAACACTGAATCGCGGTCCGACCTGTCCTGAATCGCTAGTTATTTGCTTGGTATTCTGCGCGACCTTACGTTTAGTGGCCAATACAGCTGACTAATGTTAGAGCCAGCAAATAGCATGATTCCTGTGCGGGCTACACTGATAATTTACAGGCCCGTTTTTGGAAGAGGTTGCCCCGCGTGGGAGGAGCGGGCCTGTAAGGGTATCCAGGGGAAATCCCCACCCCCTCCCCCCGTGAAATTTTTAAAATTAGCATTTTGTTCGTTTCGAAGGCAGTATGATATGAAAACAGGCATCCAAAAGCGAACTTAAAAACGTGGATATTACTCAAACGTTTGAAATTCAAACTGGATTTTTTTTCGCAGAGACTACTTTAAGTATAATTACAAAATAGTAATAATCAGTCACTATCTATTTCAAAAGAGCAAAAATAAAAATAAAGTTGAAAATCCGAATTATTCACTGGGGTTTGCTGTAGCAAACCGTGACTGATCATCATGATCTTTTAGCAGTATGTCAAGCTCAAGCTTCCTTAATTGGGTACTTCTTAGCAAACAGCGGATCAATGTCTGTTAGATACACGTAAGAGCCAGTAAAGAGAGCCTCTCTTGTGTCATGCTGGCTCTGTTAAAAGTGTGTGGCACATGCACTTTTTATTTATTTCATTTTTACTACACAAACAGTGAATCAGAACAGAAATATACTATATCAGTCGTTTTTTAAATTTTTTTTTTAATCGTTGGTGAACAAGAAAGTGGACCTACGTAGCCTGTGGGGGTGGGGATTTGAACAGACTTAACTGATTAGAGTATAATGTGAAGTGCTAGTTTTCTACCCCATATGAACCATGTGAGCGTTTGCCCTACTAATGGAAATGGGCCCACACAAGGACAGAGAAAACTCTGAACAGGGTGGGAATTGAACCCACGACCTTCGGGTTAGATCACCGCTGCTCTACCGACTGAGCTACAAGGTCAGACGGGAGCAGGCCGTGGGAACTGAAGATGTTAAAGTCACGGCAATGAACATGTACAAGTACAAGAAAGGATTACGTTTTTGCAAACGTTGGCCTTGTAGCACTTTATATTTGAACAGACTTAACTGATTAGAGTGTAATGCGAAGTGCTAGTTTTCTATCCCATATGAACCATGTGAGCGTTAGCCCTACTAATGCAAATGAACCCACATTCCTACCAATACCACTACCACTACCACTACCACTACCACTACCACACAAGGACAGAGAAAAAAAAAACAGTTTACATTAAAGTGGAAGTAACAAGGCTTGGAACGAGTCACGATATGTTCTCACAATTCTTCATGTTAATATATTATCAACGAGCGATCTTTTTTCTGTGCTTCTGACTTCTTTCTTCAAACAAGGAAACACTGCGATCAGGTTCGACGGCATTATTGCCAGCAATCGGAAAGAAAAAAAGAGTTTTCCGGCCGTTTGCGCCAATCTATTTCTGAATATCTGTATCACGTGTGGTCGTGGGAAGCAGACAAGCAGCAATGGTAATTAGTTTATGGTTCGCTGAACCATTTGAACTATTTGAACTATTTGAAACAATAGAAATCAAAATGGCCGCCGTATCTGCAAAAAGGTCTATTAGAATATTCTGTTGCTCTTCAACTGTATTTGTTCACGAAAAAAATATTACTTCCACAACAAATAACTATTCCTTTAGCGACGGATATACCTGTCAAATGTTTCTCATGACCGAGGTGCTCCAAATTTTACAAAAGGCAAAAACAAATGCAATCCCTTAGGGAATCACGTGACACAACAAAAGCCTAAACAAACGAAAATCGGTCGGCGCTAACGTATAACTAAGACACCAAATTTTGGCATTTTCAGGTTCATTTCATTCAGGTCATTCTTGTTCATTTCGTTTCATTGCGGTGTTATTCCGCCTCATTCCGGCATACTCCGGTTTATTTCGGTATATTCCGTTCCGTTCCGTTCCTGTGTTTAGCAGCGCCCCATTTTTTGACCTAAAAACAGCAAATTAAGCATGATAGTGCCCCTTTAATGCCTACCAGCTCTTCAAAGGGGCTGTGTCTGATGGCAGTGCAGTTTATTTTGTGTAGTTTAACCATTTTGTGTAATAACAATTACTCACCCCTACTTGCTATGCAACTTAATGTTAAGCCAGAAAGTACTTTTATTTTAAACATCTCAAATCAAGCTTTGTGGCAAAAAAATGAGCGTCGAGCACACAGAATTTAAATTAAATCCCAATCAAAATCCATTTTAATCTTCTCCAATTTTCCCCACCCCTACCTTCTTTTGTATTTGCTGTTTTATTCAAACCTTGCTTCAATGTTTAAATTAAGTAGTCATTACAATAATTAGTGCGAAGTCCGAAGGACGGAGAACTATTCGGTTTAGAATGGGGCATGATACGTCAAGTACTGTAACATAATATTTCTTGATCAAAATTCCGGTGTCAGATGTCAATATTCCAAATGGTCGGGCACAATATGATGCCTTACTTGACACAAAGAGGTTGAAAATTCTTCAAATTCTTTGTTAGGCCAAACGTAGAAAATGCCTCGCGGACTTCCGGTAAGTCGGACAAGACCACAGCCACTTCCGGTTGATCGATAAATTGAAGTACGGTTGCAGCTACTCTAAATTTCATGGACAAAACACGATCGTATACATCCTGACCTTCATTGCTGAAGGCCTTAGTGGCATTGTCTGCAGCCTTTTTAAGAAATTCCTTCGCTTCAGTGAAGAACGTATTCTCCGAATGAACTTTGTAGAAAAGCAGGCCGTCCGACATCAGGTGCAGAATTGTCCACTCATCCAGCTCTATTTGTGACCTCAGTGTCAACAAGGCTGGTGTCATCAAAATCGCTTCAAGTTGTAGACTTCAATTTTAATTTGTGGCCTGCATTTTCCGAAGCTGTGATACATCAAACTGACGCCGTCTTTGAAGAAGTTTGCTGAAGCAATCAAGTCTATCTTGCACAATCCTTCCAGTTTTTCGCAGATAGCTGTGAGTTCGCGGACGATGAAATCTCTGAATTGCTCATCGCTCACATCGCCATGTTTGAGTTTCTCGGCTCCTTTATCTCGGATCTTGCAAAGCAAAAGTTTAAATGTCAATCGTAAGATGTCAGCAACTATTGAAGCCATGACTTTGTGAAGGGGGCGTTGAACACATCTGCTATTTTTGGTAGATTACTTGGTATTAGAAAGGTGTGTATATGTATTGACGTGCCGGACTCGTGTCTGTGGCAGATTGTAACTTAATCGCCACGTTAATTAGCTAAAGAAAGACGTGCTAACTATCATGCATTTTTGCTAATGCTTTTGTTGGTTTTGTGAACATAATGTGGCGGCCATTGGAGATAAAATCAAAGCGGCGCTGTCGTTACTCGTGGATATGCAAGTTACCGCGATAGTTTGAAAATGGCAGGCTGAAGTTTCCTTAATGCACTAGTCATTATGATATAATACCTGGATAATGGTGTAACAGCACGGGGGCTCTAATTTGCGATTAGATTTCTTGCGCGGCCATTTTCAATTTAAACGGGAGGCCTGGAGCGTAACCCAAACCCGAAAACGGCTCGGTTGCATATAAAATTGCTTGTCATTCTATTATACTCGGCCACAGTTAAGACTATTTAGTACATAAAGCCCTTCGGGAGGCTGAGATTTTAACCGAAAAATTAATATTTGGCCGAGAAGCAAAGCTTCTATGAAAAATATGAAATTTTGAGTTGTTGACTAAAAAGAAAGAGTGTCGGTCTTAGGGAAAATAATAACATCATTTTAATTCTCTCTGCAAGTCGAAAACAAGGCGCTTTTTTGCTTACTGAATAATTCACCCATGAAAGAGTTAATGGCATGGGTAAAAATTCGTATTCTCCGAGCGCGTCTCGTTTCCAGACCTCGTAGCCTCTGGCTGCTTATTTTAAATTCAAAATGGCGGCCGATTGAAAGAATGAGAAAGAAAACAAAGATACGTAAGTAATGTTGAAATTTATTCCTTGATTACAATCAAGTCTGATGGGAGAACCCCCTGTGTAACAATTACAATTTATTTTTGCAATATGTATTTCACGATTCGAGAAAGATCACTCTATTGGCCAAATTCTTCTTTTGGCGTTTTTCTGGACTGAGACAAGCTTGAGGTTCAAGGAATTTAATGTTATACAACAAAAGTGTTAGTCTAATGTAACGATAACATCATTTATGGTTCCTTCATAAAAACAACGATAAGAACGCTTAACAAATTACAAGATCAAGACGTATTGAAAAAGTTGCCCGTGATAAGGTATCAACGATAAGTTTACAGTAGGCTGATTTAGCAACAGAACGGGAACGTCAGTGTCGACGTCGCGCGCAGCAAAACTACCGATGACAATTTAGAATAGAGAAGAAAAGAGTGGAGTCTACTCTATTCTGAATTCTCATTAGTATTTTTTCTGCGCGCGCCGTCGCCACTGACGTTCCCGTTCTGTTGCTAAATCAGCCTAATATAAAAAGCAGATCTAACGGAGCTCATGACGTACAAATGGAATATATTCAACTTAAAAATCCTTTCATGAACGTTCTTTTTTCTAAGAGTAGACGGGAAAACATAACAACAACGTGATGTTCTTATATTCAAGTTTTGGAAAACGTAAAGGTCGTCTCGAAGTAACAAAAAATGCTATCTTACAGATTACCCGAAGAGCATATTACTAACTTCTTACTAACCGAGCGCGAGGGCTGTACTGGGGAATATTGGCCCGAGGTCGTTGCAGTACCGACCCGAGCGCAGTGAGGTCCGTACAAAAACGACCGAGGGCCAATATTCCCCAATACGGCTCGAGCTAGCTCGGTTAGTAAGTAGTTTATGATATGGCTTTTTGATTACCTTTTGCTTTGTTTTTGCAAGCCCGTAATCGGCCCGTGGGCATTACGGGAGAATAATGCCCTACAATTCAGTCACAATTAGCCAATCAGAGAGCGTGTTATATCGGCTACAAACACAAGCCATATAATAAAAGGCAATAATAACAACGTTATAAATGGCTGTCTCTCAAGCTATGGTTAAATCTTACTTTGTTTATGACTGAAACGATGAGTGAATTGTTGTCGTAGGTTATGGTGATGTTATCAAGCAGGAGGAGAGTTTCACACACTTTGGAATCGGTTGTTTACGTTGTTAAGCACCTCATTAAAGACTGTAAGGAAGAGAGGCTTTTTCCATCTACCTCAACCACGATGGTGGCCGGCGCTTTTCGAAATCGGCTGTTCTCATAAAATAGCCACACCTGTCACCATTGGCTGTAAGACTTTTCTGGTGCACTTGACGCATTTTAGGAAACGTTCAAGTTTCTAAACGGAATGATTCTTGGCAATTGTAACAGTGGTAGTGGTATCGTTCTGATCTTGTATTTCAGCTGAAGCCTGGATGTCATCTTGGCTGTCAAGTGTAAAGGCTGAAATGGACACTGTTGAAAGTTTTTTCTTGCCCATCCATTGGCGAACCTGAAGTGAGTTGACAGAATACACTTTTCCTTCTTTCACAGTAGATATATTGTTTTCCCAGAAGATGAGTCCAGGTCAATGGTTCCTGTGTTATCTGCTACTTTAGCGATTGCCACTTTAAGATTTTTACCAAGGTAACGTGGAAGGTGTTCCAACGGTCAGTACCTAAACACGAGTATTCAAGAAAGGACGTTCGTGCGAAAATCTTCCCACATTGAAATTTGTTTCATTTCTTGCCTGAAGTTAGGTCATTGGGAGGTCACCGACTTTGTTTCGGAGAAAAAGGCAAGGGAAAAATGCCCTAATTTCCACAGGTAGGTCATCATAACGAGATGTAGCCTCATCTTTTCATCCGTTGAAAATCATAAAAATAATATTTTAGAATGAATGTTTCTGTGCATAGAAATATAGGAGAGGGTTTTTTAGATAATTGTATGCCGCTGGGGGTGTCGTAAACTGTAGAGTTAATCCTCAACTAGTGTTTCGCAAGCGCTACCTATTGTAACCACTTCCGGAACTCAGGACACAAGGAAAGAAATTTTTTTTAAAAAGATAACTTCGTACATTGCGATTTTTTTTATTTCATCATATTTTGTAGATTGTAAGAAGAGTAAGTGATTCATGTCTTAAAAAATAGGGGTCACCGATGATCTAAACGAGTAAAATCGATGTGATGTTGAGAAGCTCTTGGAAAATTTAGTTTGTCACGATTTTGCGTGACATGTCGGGGAAGGGCTGGAACCCAAGACAGGATCGATCGATGAAAGGTTTTGTAAAAAAACTAGACGCTTCTCTGAAGCGTACACTGGGTTGCCTGTGGTACGCGTTACAGAAAAACAGAAGGCACGGAATTGTGTTATTGAACTACAGCATTCCAGTTATTTTTTTCAAATCAGGGGTCATTATGACCATTTGAGGGGTCACCCAGATGTCGTGCCAGCAGAGGCCCTTTTACTCACACGTTCACACTTTTAATTATTTTGTAATGTCCTGTCCCATTTTGAGGTCTTTTAGTTTTAAGCTTTGGTAATAAATTCAGTTTAGAGATGATAAAACACGCCCCTGAGTAAAATTCACTCTTTTCTTCTTTAAATAAATAGTCTGCAAAAAAACTAATTGCAAATTGCTCTGACGGACGTTTTCCTGCATGTCTTGCAGTTGTACTAAAGCAAACGTTTATAGGCCACTTGCACTAAGAGGTCATGTGACATCGTTTTTATGAAAATGAAAGTTACATGATATAATAAATAATAATATTTAATATTTCCTAGGCGCAAATTAACATGTGAATATGATCAAATGCGCCTTACAAAGGAAAAAAAAATGTAAAAACGAAGATTAAAAAAACAAGTTAAAAAAGTTAAAAAATAGTTATTTACAATTCTGGATATAATAAAAAGACTAAAAAAATATATATATATATCTATAAATATCACGAGGTTTTCATAGTGTAAGCTGCTGTAAATAAAAATGTCTTTAATTTAGACTTAAAACGTTCAAAATTTTCCTCCTCCCGTATTTCACTCGGCAGTTTGTTCCAAAGTGATGGCGCAGCAGCAGTGAAAGCCCTGTCACCGAGTGTTTTCTTAGTTTTCGTGGACGGAGGAGCTAACAAAAGTTCAGAATTAGACCGGAGACTATAAGTGGAAGGATTGTTAATATGAATAAGATTACATATACAGGTATACTCAGGTGCATGATCATGTATGGCCTTAAAAGTTATTATTAAAATCTTAAAATCAATTCTGAATTGAACTGGTAACCAATGTAGAGAGTATAAAACGGGAGTTACGTGGCTAAAGCGCGGAATTGAACAAATCAGCCTAGCAGCAGCATTTTGCACTCTTTGCAGCTTATTGATGTGAGTGACCGGTAAACTATAAAGAAGACTGTTACAATAATCAATGCGTCCCATTATGAAAGCATGCACTAGTACCTTGGTGGACTTCATAGTAAGAAATTTCCTGATACGTCTTATATTATGTAAATGATAAAAAGCAGCCTTGCATGTCTTAGCAATGTCACTAAGCTGAGGTTGGTATCAAACCAAGTTCCAAGATTTCTTGCAACAGTAGCAGGAGCAACGCTGACATCACCGACTGATAACTTCTCGATATGAACTTTGCTAAGCTGTTGTCGTGTACCGATTATTAAGAATTCAGTTTTGTCGTCGTTTAACTTTAACTTGTAAGTAATCATCCATGCTCTGATTGCCTTTATGCAGAGTTCCATCGCTTTAATTGCTTCAGATTGACTTGATGAGGTGTTAGGATTGAAGGACAAGTAGAGCTGTGTATCGTCAGCATATGCGTGTGCTACAGGGAGATGATGTTTTATCACCTCAAATAACTTGCTAGAATAAATGGTAAATAGCAGAGGTCCCAGACATGAGCCCTGAGGCACACCATATGGTAGCTCGATACTGTCAGAAAGACAGCCTCCTGAAAAGACGCGTTGTGATCGGTAGGAAAGGCACGACTCAAACCACTTCAGAGCCGTTCCTGTGATACCAAGACTCGAATGTAGACGATGAAGTAAGATTTTGTGGTCTACCGTATCAAAAGCCGCACTGAGATCTAAAAGAACTAAAAGTGTCACGTGCTGGCGGTTCATGCATATTCATTAGTATGTCATTCTGGACTTTTAGGAGTGCGGTCTCGGTACTGTGGCCTTTTCTATATGCAGACTGATTTTGCCTTCAAAACAGTATTAGTGGGTCATCTCTTAAACAAAATAATAGTGGTTTGGTTTTTCAAACCCGCACCATTTGCTTAAAATGAGCAAGTCCGTAGCTGGTCACGTGACCAAAACTTGATTTTTTAAAATTATGAATTACCGCTTTCTGACACAAATTTCGCACTTGAACTTCAAGGAAAATGTTGAAAAGATGATGTGGTAACGTTTATGGCACATTTGAACTCAACTATCAAACATTTAACAAGATATAAGCAAAAAGTAGTTTTGGCCGCCATGTTGGAGGGCAAGAGTATGCCCTCCAACATGGAGGCCAAGACAAATCATGCTACTTTGTTGAAAAATCAAAGTACCAAAAAATATCTCCCTTAAATGCCTTTCCTCTCAAATTTCGCGTGTAAGATAATTTTTATGTGTTCTGTCAATTTTTGGCAACAGCAAGATTACAACTCACTGTTTAAGGGAAGCATTGGTCACGTGACCTCTTAGTGCAAGTGGCCTATTGCACACACTAAGATGTTGTTTCCGCTTCATAATTCCTCTTCTTTTTAGTCTAATCTGATGCCAGGTCAAAACATTTTTTGGCTTTACATTTGCACCAAAAAGTAGCGTAAAAGCCGGGAGTTAACAGTAAATGACAAGGCAAAAGACAGATGAAGAAAAAAAATAACAAAGTTTTTATATTTAACTCTGAATCGAATTCTCATCGAAAGATTAGTGACAGTCAATTGTAAAAACACGAAAATTTATGCAGTCTCTGACTTTCATTAATGAAGTAAAAGGTCATGATGTTCTGTCAAAAGGAAGAAATCGATCAAGTGCAAGGCAACCATAAAGGGGCACGTGATTACATTGTGTCAACTGAATAAACTACGGGAAAGAATGTTAATCATTTGTCGTTTTCAGAATAATGCACTTGTCACCGTAAACCCCCACCCCGGGGAAACATGGGACATTAGCCACAAAGCAAAACCAAACAAGGATAATGCCCTACATACAGGGGACATATTTTTGGGTCTAATCCCTACCAAAATGAGGATAACCCCCCACATAAAGGGGACAAAAAAACCGTCCATCAATACAACGAAAGATTTATTACATGGGATAAAACACCAAAAAATGATCTTTGATCTTGCGGGACCAAGCGAGTAATCCCGAGCGGGCAGTATAGCTCCATCTTGCCTGCTCAGGTAGCCAATCACAGCGGGGGATTTGGTTCATTTTGCCCGCTCATGGAGCTAGTCATATAATAAACAAATATACCACAGGAAAAGGAAATCAATACATTATACAAGGCATACGAAAACTTTCACAAAAATGACCCTCCAATCCCCACAAACTATATCAAAGAAATGCTAAGACTCATACTCAAAAAGAATTCTCTCCAGTTCAACGGAAAGAACTATCTACAAATTCATGGTACCGCCATGGTTACTAAAATGGCCGTTGCCTTTGCAAATATCTTTATGGCCGATCTTGAGACACAGATTCTTAGCAAAAGCGTCATAAAGCCAATGATTTGGAAACAATACATTGACGACATTTTTATTCGTTGTGCGATGTCAGCAAACCGGATATAGAAAAGTTCATCACACAGGGAAACTCACACCACCCTACCATCAAATTTATGGCTGAGATCTCAAACACTGAAGCCACATTTCCAGACACTGTTGTATACAGAGGCAAACGCTTTCAAAATCAATCCATTCTGGATATAAAAACACACTTCAAGCTGACTGAAACCTTTCAGTACACTCATTTTTCCTCCACTCACCAGGTGTCAAAAAAGGTTTCGTGAAGGGCGAAGCCCGGAAGACTTCTACGCGCCAATTCTTCAAGAACAACTTTTGAAGAGAACAGTTACAAATTCAAATCATGTCTCCGTGCTAGAGGTTATCCGAAACGTCTGATTGAGACACTTCTATCAGACTTCAAATTCACAGAAAGGGAATCACCGCCGAAGCAAAGGAATGTCATCTCTAAAGATCATAATTATCTTGCCCCGGGTTTTGTGACACAGTATCACCCGGCAGTGCCAAACCTTAAACATGTTTTATTAAAAAATTGGCTTTTGATACAAAACCAGCCATCACTCATACCTTTTCAAAGGGGAAAATTCCTAAAAGACATGCTCGTAAGAGCAAAGCTTTAAAGAGGTCAATTAAAAACCAAAAATATGGTACAAAAGTCTCACCCGTTAAGGAGTTGTGTAGGTCTGTCAACCCTTGCTACTTCCTACTCTGCATGTTTTGACCCCTTTCCAACCGGGGGCTCGTTTCTCGAAAGTCCCGAAAACTTTTCGGGACCGAGAAGCCATCTGTAAAATTGCCAACCGCTTGTTTTGGAAAGCCGATCTTTTAACATGTTTTCAAGGTAAGAAAAAGCAAAATAACTGTGAAGTTTGACGAAGTAAATGCCCTCTGTTCTTAAGTTACAAAGGGAATTGTGACACCCGAAAATGGCCCGTAAAGTTTCGGGACTTTCGAGAAACGGCCCCCGGGTCATTAAAGTATCCTTACTCCTTCTTGCTCGAACAAGGCAACAAACTAAAATGTACTAATCACCCACCCCATAGGGAAAAGAAAAGGCCAAAATATACTAATCCCCCACCTCTCCGGGAAGGCAACGCAAAAAAATGAATTAATCCCCCACCCCCTCGGGCGAGGCAAAGAGTCAAAGACCCCACAAAGCCCCAACTATGCCCAATGTTTTCCCGGGGTGGGGAGGACTTACACTGACAGGTACATTAAACAAGGGTTGATCATTACTTCCACTTCGAATTGCACAAATGTTTCGAGTTTGCGCAGGCGCAGTTACGCGAACAAAGCCAATTTACGTCATTATCCTCTGGCCAATCAGTGGTTTTTGCGCTCTGTCCCTCGGTTGCATTATGCGACGTCCTTCCCAAGTGTCGGTTCTTTAAAATTGTTTTCGTGCGAATAATTCATTTAAAGCGACACATACAAATTACAAGGCACCACCGGCAATAGTTGCCAAACTGCGTATAACAAAAGCTTTAGAGTTTTGTTTTGATAATTTGACACATAGCTTCGTACTCTTGTACTGCGTTTTCATTATAGTTACTACATGACCCCACAAGCATGTAGTTGCTTTAACACCGATTGTGTTTAAATAAAGGATCTCGACTTGACTTGATTTCAAGTCTAGTTTTAAATTCCTCGAGTGCGTTAAGTTCTTGAGCGAATCAAATCACGAATCTCCTAAGCGAGCTTCCATATTACAATTACAGCGATCTGATTTCTGCACATGGCCAATTTCCAGGAATATTTTGATTTGACAATGGAAAAACTTAGTGCCACTGGAAAACAGATTATTCTAATGGGAGACTTTAACATAAGTCTTCGCCATTACCATACTAATACTCACGCCCAAAAGTTTATTCTGTCTTTACAATTACATCTGCAAACTTTTAAAGTGCCCCTGTGATCAAAAAAACCACTTCGTTTTTTACTTCAGATTTTGAAAATGTGTTTGCTTAACACCTGACTGGCAAAATTTTGAGCTTTGATTTTTATCCAAAGGCCGTTTACTATGAGTGTAAGTTTTGGATTTCACGGTCCGCCATTACTCACGTTCAAAACTGACCGATTGGACCTCAGAGGGTTGGATCCAGGGAAAAGTGACGTCAGAGGCTCACTAGCTTAAAATTTCAGCGTGTGAACGCAGCTTATTATATATGCAAAACGTGAGTTTAAAAGTCTGAAAGCCCAAAACCCCCGTGCTGCATATTAATTCTGCGGCGTACACACGTTTTGCATTCTTAAACTAGTGAGCCTTTGACGTCATTTTCTCCTCGATCCAGCTCTCTCAAGAACATAATGTTAGTAATGGCGGACCATTAAATAGGAAAATTACATTTAAAATAAAGAGGTGTCTTTTTGAAATCAAGGCTTAAAACGTGGGTCACTTAGTGTTTTGTTAACATAGTTTTGAAATCCAAAGAAAAATATGAATTGATTTTTTGGTCACAGGGGCACTTTAACCTGACTCCGACAGTCGATTGACAAGCCAACAAGAGTTAACAACAACTCTTACTCATTAATTGATAACATCTTTATTAACAATCTAGGATATAGTATCTGTAGTGGTAACATAGTCTCGGATCTAACGGACCACCTTTCTCAATTTTGCATACTAAATTCTTTTACTAATCTAGATCTCCATGATCAACGGTACCGAAACTTAAGCCGGGACCTTAAGCGGTTGACTCGTGATTTCTCAAATTTCTCAGAGGCAAACTTCTTAAATGAGTTATCTCAAGTTGACTTAATGGACATACATAGTTTGCAATAAGGCAGACGTAAACAAATCATTCTCTTCATTCCACATAAATTAAACAAGCTTCTCAATAAGCACGCTGCATTAAAGCCAATTTCAAAACGCAGTTTAAAAAAACAAAGAAAACCCTGGATAACAAAGGGTATTAGAAGATCAATTAAGATCAAGAATTCACTCTATTATTCTGGTGACATTAAAACCTACAAAGTATATCGTAACAAAATACTGATGTTCACACGAATAAGTAAACGAAATTTTTTCCACAACTATTTCGAAGATAACCTAACTAACATTAAAAAGACTTGGGAAGGTATGAACAATCTCTTAGATCGCAAACGTAAAGATATTAAACATATAACCTCGCTTAAACGTCCTGGAAATGATCAAATTTCATATCATGAATTCTTCAGAACTCCCTGACATTATGAATAATAATTTTTCTTCAATTGGTCATAGCCTAGCTTCCAAAATGCCAAACTCGAAGAAGAAATTTCTTGATTATCTCCTAAAATCACGTAATGCTGATTCTTTCTTTTCAATCCAGTAACACAAACTGAAACAGAGTCTGAAATTATGAACACTCCATTAAACAAGGCTCATGGATTATACTCTTTTCCCACTCGATCAGCAAGACATATTCTTAGCCATCCCCTGTCCGTAACATGTCGGTTGAACAAGGAATATATCCCTCAAAATTAAAACTTGCTAAAGTCATCCCAATTTACAAAAGTAATGATGAATCTGACCCATCTAACTATAGACCCATATCACTGCTTTCAGTCTTCAACCGGATCTTCGAAAAAATGCATGATGTATAATCGGTTGAAAGCTTTTCTTGAAAAGTTCGGTATTCTCCATGAGTCACAGTATGGTTTTCGTGAAATCGGTCTACGGAACATGCTATTTTGGAAATCATTAATCAAATTCAAACTAATATGGATAGAAAGTTGTACACCTGCGGCTTTTGACACAGTCGACCACACAATACTTTTAAAGAAGCTCGACCATTGTGCATGGTGTACGCGGAATTGTGAATGACTGGTTTACCTCGAATCTCACTGCTCGTAAGCAAATATAACTGAAATTGGCCCCTTGAATATATCTAAGAAAGCGACAGTATTATCTGGGGTTCCTCAAGGATCAGTCCTTGGACCTCTGCTCTTCCTCGTTTATATAAATGTTAAATAAATATTTGTAACAGCTGTAACCAAACGAAGTTCTATCTATTCGCAGACGATACTACGGTGGCCCGTAAGTGCCATCCTTAAAGTTAAATAAAAATTGTATTTACCTTGCGAAAAAAGATCCGGCCGTTAGATCCAAAGTTTCCAGTCAACTTCAACTGAATTCTTGCGAACCGAAAAATCTAACCCCCCGATACGAATCTTTTATATGCAGATAAAATCCTCAAATCCCTGGAATCTACGATAAATGATGAACTTTATCTCTAAACATTAAAAAATCTAATTACGTTATTTTTCGACCAAGACAAAAAAAATGGTCAAATATGAAGTTAACTTAAAAATATTCAATCATCACACCAACTCTTACACGTCTTTGGAACGTAAAAGTTACGTTAAATGCTTGGGCTTTCTTATTGATGAGAATCTCTCCTGGAAACATCATATTTTACATATAGCCTCAAAAATAAGTATATCGATTGGTATTATTGCTAGGTTAAGACACTTCGTACCACTTAATAACTTACAACGTATTTACACATCGCTGATTCAACTCTATTTATTACATGGTATAACAGCGTGGGGCCGAGCAGGAAAAAACCGCCTCACAGAAACATAATCTTACGTCTTCAGAAACGTGCTCTTCGCCTTATGTATTTTTGTGATTATAAAACTCACGCAATACCCCTCTTCGTATCTTCTAGTCTATTACCTCTAGATCTTCTTTACTTCAATTCAGTTGCCATTTTAATGCATTACGTCTCAAATAATATATCGCCAGCCCAAATAAGTAATTTATTTCATTACCAACATAATATTCATTCATATATCACAAGATCATCAACAAGAGGTAACTTCTTTCTCAAATATTCTAGAATAAACAAGCAAAATATGTCTTTTTCAAGGCATGGTGTTAGAATCTGGAATAGCCTATCTAGTTAATTTAATCAAATGCCTAAAACGAAATTTAAACGCAACATTCACAATATGCTCCTTCAGAAACTCTCGGAGGCAAATGAATATGTTGATTTATCGGATTTGAATCAGTGCCTTGAAAACCGAACTTATTACATTTGCATTACCCTTTCAGCTCCTCATTTAATTTGTTTAATCTTCCTATGAATTTTGTTTTGGTTTGTTTTTTTTTGTTTTCTTTGTAATATACTTGTCATAAACTTGTAGTAAATAAGCTTGAATAAACTTGAAACTTGAACTTGAAACTTGATAAGGCGATAAGACGCCAATAAACTTAGCGAACCGCAGCTTCCTTTCTAATTTTACTGCGAACGCTTGTCTTCGAAATAAGTATAAGTATAAGTTTATTCGAATTTTTCTTTAATTTCGCATTTCTGGCCTACTTGGGTGCTGGTATATTTAGCAAGTATGTCAATCGATTCCGCCGCACTAAATATCGAAAACAAAACAATTGCGTTGTGTATGAAGTTATTAGTCGCCAAGGGAACTTAGCTGTAATCGGGATGATGACTATGCAAAATAATGTTGATTTTCTTATCCCTGCTATCTTTGTTTTTGTTTTTGTTTTGTTTTGTTTTGTTTTTTTTACCCGAGAAAACTTGCCATAACACCATAGTGTAGCTATGTAAAAGCATATTAGAAATTTGTTGACGAGGTTTCGACGTTTCGCTAACGTCATTATCAAGTCAAAGAGTGAAAGATAAAAAATGTTTAAGTACTAAAAAGGCAATAGGTAATGGAATGTTGTTATAACAAAGAGTTTTGCGCGAATGGAATCAGTCTGCATGTTGAGACTAGGATTGCGCTCCTTGATGAAAAGCATCTCCTAGACAAGACAGTCAAAATTGCCCTTGGCACTTTTTTAGAATGCGGAATTGACTTTCCTTGAGGAGGCTTGTATCCCTATGGACAGTCGAAAAGTGTTTACCCATCGCAGAGTTTTTATGTTCAACGATACGTTGATGAGGTTGTCGAGCTGTAAAGCCGACATAATCTGAATCACACAGATCACATGTAAACGAGTAAACAACGCATTGTTGATTTACGATTAGAGGCTTGATTTCTCTGGGCTTGAGCCGGTCTTGTTCCAATTTTCTGCTGATAAACACGGGTTGTAGTGTAGTGCCAATCTTGTGACTGAGATCACGCATTTGCCTTTTAACTGCGTTAGCTGATGTTTGATCAGGCAAACTCACTCGCAAAACGCTGCTTAAATTGGAACATTTGGTCTAAGACCTCGGCCTAACCTCGAGCATTTAACTGATGTATCCTAGAACACTCAAAGACAACCGCACCATGTCTCTGAAGGTGATCGTTGTTTTCCTGTTGCTCAGTTTTATCGGAATATCTCTGTCCAAATATGTAGAGAACGAAAACGAGCAGGCTTACTTGCGAAGATCTAGATTCTCCAACAAAGGTGAGATCATTTAGTTCCTATCACTTGTCAGATTACTTGATCAAATGGTATGATTAGCACTCGGACGTAAACAATATCTTTCAAACTCATTCATTCATAATTCACCGAGTACAGGTTGAAGAAAAGACAGCCCTGGGAAGCCCGTTTTAATTAGTATACATAGGACCTTTCAAAGATCCTTTTCGCCATACAGGGGATAGAAATAGGTGAGACCGCAAACAATGATTACTTTTTGAGGAGGCGCTGTCCCCATTTGAAGTTGCGTGTTTAGGGCAAATTGCGCCGGCCATGTCGTGTCCCTCGTGCGTGGGTATCTCGCGAGGAAAAATTGAAATATCCTCTGGTAACATTTTGGGGGTTTGTTTGGAACTCCTGCCGTGCAATCTCAATCATTGGAAACCAGCCCTAAAGAAGGACAACCGAGCAGCAATGTGTCGCAGACAAAGTTGAAATAAACGAGATTGCGTATGCGCGAAGCTTCATTTTGTTAAGAAAGAAAGGTGGCATTTTTCTTTCTGTGAACACTGATGTTGAAGATTGTTTAGTTTCAAACGGGAGGATAAGTTACGTTCTACTAGACTGTGGAGTAAGTAAAGCAAAGTAAGTATCATTATTTACCCTCGAATTTTTAGAGTAACTAATAGCTAATATCTCCGAGCACTGAACAGAGCAACTTTGAGAATCCCAACTGGCCTGAGGCAAACCAGTTGGCTATTTACAAGTGCAACCAGGAAATTGAACCTGGAACAAATTCAACGAGTGGTCAGAAAGTGTCTTGAACCCGGGATCTCCGGATCTCAAGGCAAGCGCCCAAACCACTGGGCTGCACTGCCTCCGCAATTATAACAACGTCTTAACTACATGTAAGTCTTTCCCCCACCCCTCCTGGGGTAAAACTGGAAAATGTATGTTTTTCAAGTGGTGTTTGTGTTCTGTCAAGCTGGTAACAGTTTAAACAGAGTTAACTGAGTAGAGTGTAATGTGAAGTGCTAGATTTCAATCCCATATGAACCATGTGAGCGTTAGCCCTACTGATGGAAATGGGCCCACACAAGGACAGAGAAAAACTCTGACCAGGGTGGGAATTGAACCCACGACCTTCGGGTTAGATCTCCGCCGCTCTACCGACTGAGCTACAAGGTCAGACGGGAGCAGGCCGCGGGAAGTGAAGATGTTAACGTTAGCCTGCTCCCGTCTGACCTTGTAGCTCAGTCGGTAGAGCGGCGGAGATCTAACCCGAAGGTCGTGGGTTCAATTCCCACGCTGGTCAGAGTTTTTCTCTGTCCTTGTGTGGGCCCATTTCCATCAGTAGGGCTAACGCTCACATGGTTCATATGGGATTGAAATCTAGCACTTCACATTACACTCTACTCAGTTAACTCTGTTTAAAATATAAGTGCTACACGGCCAACGTTTGTATAAACGTAACCTTTCCGTGGTAACAGTTTAGCTGAGTTCAGCGACGACTGAGCCAGCGCAGCGGAGGAGAATGGTTGAGTCATGCAACTGTTCTGAGCATCTTGAAAACGGGTGAAACGGAGCTAAAGAACTAAGAAAGAAATGAGCAAACAGATGTCCAGAAAAAAATGACGCGAAACTTGCTGCTGCATATATTCTAGATATAAAACATACGCTACATGAAGGAGGATTATGAACATATATTACAAATAAGAAGTCGGAGGGGAGGGGGGGGGGGGGTTGTTTAAATAGATGATCGAAGGATGCCGCAAGTTTGTTCTTATGTTTTGCCAACAACTGACTTTTAGAAACCGCAGACAAGCACACTCAGATTTTGGAAAGAAATACGTTGAAGGAACTGGATGGACCCATGAAGCTCAGTGGAAAGCGAGAAGACGAAAACGAGAAAATCTTCTTTGTTACTGGTAGGAACAAAGTTTCTTTTGAGTACCTTCATATTTTACTTGACGGGTAATCTCTGTCTTTTTCCAAGCTCACCATGCTACTGAGGGTTTTCACGGTAACGGTCATCCTTTTTTTCCAAAAAGTGTGTTCACAATCCACGAGTGCGTTCGGCTTCCTCATTTTCCAAATTTAGATCAAAACTAAGGAACACGTTGCCGGAAAAACCTACGAAAGAAACGCAGGGAGGCGACTAAAACTAGTGGACACAAACTATGATACTTCACTTTTTAGTCAATTTCGTGTCTTTCAGTGTTAAGGTCGAGAAATAATTGCCACTTTTCAATTTCTTTTGCTGGAGAAAGTTTTTGGGGAAATGGTTGTGCACATGCGCAGAGCCTTTGACCGTTTGCTATTTTGATTTGCGTCCAGTAATTGGCTGATTGCGTTGCCGTTCACTATTCGTGTCATCGACTTCTCTAATTGCTTTTAAATGGTTTTAATACTTCTTTCAACCGTTGTAGTCGATGACGATCGAATTTGTTTCATTTTTCAGGTAAAGGGGTATCGGATTGTTTAAAATGCGTCCGAAAGAAATGCGGTAAAGCTGTGGAATGCCAGAATTTACCAAAGCCTAAAATAATTCCATGTCTGTTGGAGAAATGTGCTATCTATTTTATAGCGTGCTATGATGTCTGCTCTCACAGTTGAAAGACCAAATAAAAAAAAATCATTAAGGGTTTTTTTTAAATTATTTTTTTCAAACTGTTGTGGGCATGACCCTTTAGTACTTTTAGAATTGAGTTCCATTGAATAGAGCAGAGCTCGGCAGAAATTCAACTTAACTTTTGGTGTAATGTAAAACAAATTTGTAATGCACAGTTCGGTAAGGTCTCCAAACCACTTTTATGATAGATGCATGGTTTTTCTTCTTCAAAGCACTGAAAAGACTCAAAAGACTGTGATTGTGTAAGACTCGATGACTCAAATCTGAGTGAGAAAATAGCTTTTCTTTCTTTTTCTTTTTTTACAAGTCAACCAACACATACAATGAATAAAGATGGTTTTATTGGGATAGTTTGACTTTTCTATTTCTTTAGTGGTTTTTTTTTCGTTGAGCCTGGTGAAAACTTCATAAATCTTACTTACAATAACAATTTCTGCGTTACTGGAGGGTCGACCCAAAATCCAATATTCAATATACAATTGCTACCTTGTCACTCCACTTTCCCAACTTTCCGGTATATTGCGCCTTCAATTAATGTACCTCTGAAGATGGTTAACGATTATTCTTTTTAGTCTCGGTAAATATATACATCCATCCTCGGAGACCCAGGGGCGGTTAGCTGGGGCGAGAGGAAATAAATTGGGCATAGAAATGAAGCGTCGCAGATTTACAAGTAAGACAGAAAGCCGTACTTGTAAACCTGCGACGTCAAGGTAATTTTTTCCTCTTATATAAAACAACTTTATACTTTGAAATGTGCCAATACACGGGATGTGCGTATTTTTGGCACGTCGAGATCGAGATGTTTCATTAATGCCAAAATTTTGTAGAAATTTAAAATATAAATTCCCGACGGGTAGAAGTAAACTTCATTTTAGATGAAAATTCTTTGTAGACTGAAAGTTGCTGAGATGGTAAAAGAACTTGAATTTGAAATTTGATAATATAATTTTGGTAGCTAAACCAAACTATCGAACAAAGTTGGATTCAACGCTCCAACTTTGCTCGATCCAACATTGTTCGACCGTTTGGCCACCCATGTTGGAATATGTTCGTCCAACATTTTTTGTTCGATCAAGTGTTGGATGGAGTTTGCTTTTGATCAAACATTGCGACCAACAATTCTGCTCGACCCAACAATTATAATGTTGTAGTGTTTTGCCGCTCTTTCAACAAAGTTGTGTCCTGAATCGAGCCACGTTCGAAAAGAAGCGGTTTTTAAAAACAATTCACGATAAAAAATTGCGATAAAACATTTCGTAAAAGCATATTAAAAATTTGTTGACGAGGTTTCGACGTTTCGCTAACGTCATTATCCAATCAAGGAGTGAAAGATAAAAAATATTTAAATACTAAAAAGACAATAGGTAATGGAAGGTTCCTTTAACAAAGAGTTTTGCGCGAATGGAATCAGTCTGCATGTTGAGACTAGGATTGCGCTCCTTGATGAAAAGCATCTCGTAGACAAGACAGTCAAAATTATCCTTGGCACTTTTTCAGAATGCGGAATTGGCTTTCTTTGAGGAGGCTTGTATCCCTATGGACTGTCGAAAAGTGTTTACCCATCGCAGAGTTTTTATGTCCAAGAATACGTTGATGAGGTTGTCGAGCTGTAAAGCCGACATAATCTGAATAACACAGATCACATGTAAACGAGTAAACAACGCATTGTTGATTTACGATTGGAGGCTTGATTTCTCTGGGCTTGAGGTCTTGTTCCAATTTTCTGCTGATAAACACGTGCTGTAGTGTAGTGCCGATCTTGTGACTGAAATCACGCATTTGCCACTCGCACAACGCTGCTTAAATGAAAAGAAATTGGAACATTCGGTGTAAGACCTCGGCCTAACCTCGTGCATTTACCTGATGTATCTTAGAACCCTCGAAGACAACCGCACCATGTCTCTGAAGCTGATCATTGTTTTCCTGTTGCTCAGTTTTATAGGAATAACTCTGTCCAAATATGTAGAGAACGAAAACAAGCAGGCTTACTTGCGAGGATCTAGATTCTCCAACAAAGGTGAGATCATTTAGTTCCTATCACTCAGTGTCAGATTACTTGATCAAATGGTGTGCTTAGCACTCGGACGTAAACAATATCTTTCAAACTCATTCATTCATAATTCACCGAGTAGAGGTTGAAGAAAAGACAGCCCTGGGAAGCGCGTTTTAATTACTATACATAGGACCTTTCCAAGATCCTTTTCGCCATACATGGGAGAGAAATAGGTGAGACCGCAAGCAATGATTAGTTTCTGAGGAGGCGCTGTCCCCATTTGAAGTTGCGTGTTTAGGGCAAATTGGGCCGGCCATGTCGTGTCCCTCGTGCGTGGGTATCTCGCGAGGAAAAATTGAAATATCCTCTGGTAACTCAAAAGGGGCGCCCAATTATTGCCATAAAGAACATTTCGGGGGTTTGTTTGGAACTCCTGCCGTGCAATCTCAATCATTGGAAACCAGCCCTAAAGAAGGACAACCAAACAGCAATGTGTCGCAGACAAAGTTGAAATAAACGAGATTGCGTATGCGCGAAGGTTCATTTTGTTAAGAAAGAAAAGCGGGAGGATAAGTTACGTTCTACTAGACTGTGGAGTAAGTAAAGTAAAGTAAGTATCATTATTTACCCTCGGATTTTTAGAGTAGCTAATAGCTATATCTCCGAGCACTGAACAGAACAACTTTAAGAATCCCAACTGGCCGGAGGCAAACCAGTTGGCTATTTACAAGTGCAGCCAGGAAATTGAACCTGGAACAAATTCAACGAGTGGTCAGAACGTGTCTTGAACCCGGGATCTCCGGATCTCAAGGCAAGCGCCTAAACCACTGGGCTGCACTGCCTCCGCAATTATAACAACGTCTTAACTACATGTGAGTCTTCCCCCCACCCCTCCTGGGGTAAAACTGGAAAATGTATGTTTTTCAAGTGGTGTT
>NC_090872.1:4962669-4967669 GCF_036669935.1 Montipora foliosa | reverse complement strand
GGGCGTGCTTTCTTAACGTGATAACTGGTGAGACTCGTGTCCTTACCTTTTCTTGGAGAGAGTGGGTAGGGGGTCTGTAAAAGTCAATTTGCGAAGCACTTGCACACAAAATGTCGATATGGGAACGAAAAATTACTTTTATTACATTTCCATTTCACTCAGCCTACTTCATGCAGAGAAACCCTAACCTTTACCCTAACTAGACCTCAAGATTACACATGAGCATGAAAATCTGCCTATAAAAAAATTAACGTGATATCGACACATTCATGGTGTTCTAAATGGACATTATAGTATTACGTATTTTCCTGGGGCGTTTTTCCTATTCTTTGCACCTCGCGATTTCCTGCGAGTTCTCTCGTGGACTATAAAATGAACTGCGGAATGGTTTCAAGACATTCAAGAGCAGAGGAGAGCTGACGAGCTACAAACTAATGTCGGGGCTGAATTAAAATCAGGACGATATCAACTCTTTGTTGGGAAACATCTCTAGGTCAGTTTCCCAACTTCTCAACCGTCTTCAGCCCACTTCTGAGGCAACTGGAGTCGATTCCGGTGCCAGTAATTCTTCTTCTTCTTCCTCATCGACCCGTCGTCCAGCCTTACCATCTATAGCTAGCCGACGACCAGGATTCTCCAATCGCTTCTCTCCTTATGATGGAAGAGGAAGAAGAAAACCAAGCCGCGAACCTAGAACATTCGATATGAAACTTATAGTAGTCGACTTCATACCCGAATTGTTTTCGTCACCCTCAGAAACGATTTCAACATACCGCGGTGAAGCAGTTATCGAAACAGCCTTCTTCCTCATGGAAGATGACATGGCCAATTTAGTCCATGACAAGCTCGTGGATATTATAAAGACCCAGTATCCTGAGTACGACAGCGATTTTTGCTTTGTCACAAGGCGGAATCATAATCAGCGGACTATTGCAGCCAACCAGGATTTGGACGCAAGAGGACGTAGAACTCTAAAAGGCACTGGCAGCGTCTACATCGTTTTGGATATCTCGGTTACACCTGATGACGAGGTAAGCTTTTTTCCTGAGTTTCACTCATGTATTTATTAGAATGGGATGCGCCGTTTTAATTTGTTGGATGTCATCGTCAAATATTCATCCCAAAAATTAATCATTGGCTTATTGATTACGATCTAACCTGTGGAAAGCAAGTCATCCATTAAGACAGAAAATCGCATGTCCCTGAAGAAAAGTATTTCGTTTGTAGGCCTCGTGAATGATGACTGCCGGCTTCCGGGATATTTTTGGGGGGCTATAATAACTGACAACTGTGTTCTTAGATTTTAACCGAGTCCAAAGTGTTTTGCTGCTAATTTTTTTTAATATTATTGTGTATCCGCGGGTCCGTAGAACAATGGCGTGGTTTTCATTTTACATGGTACTTTAGAAGAACTCATTGTAACAACAGCTTATCGTTAAATTCACAAAATTATTTGGCACAGGTCAAATTCTTAAGTGAATGTTTCGTAGAATGCAAAGAGTTTCAAGCGAAAGAATGGAATAAACGAGAATTGCAAGGCTTATCAAATAGTGAAGGAATACATGTGGTATTTTACCAATATTTCGAAAGGCGCTGCCTTTGATCGTCTGGTTGTTACAAATAATGCCCTCTAGTTAAGGACGTTCGCGCGAAAATTTTTTAACCTTGATTTTTTTCTGCAAATTTTGCCATTGAAAGATGATGAGTTAGTGATGTCAGAAATGTAAAATAAAATGGGGGTTCACCGACTTCGTTTTGGAGAGAACTTGCCCGGAAGTGCCTGTAAGCCCAAAAATATTGCAATTCCATCTTTGAAGTGAAATGTTCTCTACCAAACTTTGTTTAAGTGGACCCATCAAGGGAATTTAGTTAACTGCTGAGGTTCCTTGAAGAACAAGTTCGCATTTAGTGGCCATAGTTTCATGCGCCTTGCAGCCGCAAGATGGCAGATTCCATGTCCCGAGGACAGAAATCTTGAAAATTTTTTAACTTCCCACATTGATTTTTTGTTCATTTTTGGACAATGTGGAGATAATTATAAAAAAAATCTATTTCTGAAAAGAAAACTAGGAGTTACCGAACGTCCAAGATTGTTAAATCCAAACAAAGCTAAAGCGATGCCCATCTGCCCTAGCATTGTTCATTTTAGTACTTAGCGCGCGCGCTCGATGCATGACGTGGTAAGTGAATTTGCGTGCGCTGAAAAAATGCGCAGTAGCATTGGGCGCGAACGTCCTCAATTAATGGCACGTTACAATTTGAAAGAGATTTTTAACTGCAATATGTAATATTGTTAAAATTAATTTGAAAATTTGGTAAGGTCATTCAAAATGTGCTTTTTATGAAAATGTAAAGTATTGTGCACATTTCTGTGCTATTAGGCTGATTTAGCAACAGAACGGGAACGTCAGTGGCGACGTCGCGCGCAGCAAAACTACCGATGAGAATTTAGAATAGAGAAGAAAAGAGTGGAGTCTATTCTATTCTGAATTCTCATTGGTGTTTGTTCTGCGCGCGCCGTCGCCACTGACGTTCCCGTTCTGTTGCTAAATCAACCTATTGTGCTATTTCTGTGGTGCTATGATTCAGATGGAAAAACTAGGAAAATTGTCTCAAGGTTGACACGTAAAAGAAAGAAGAGATGTCTACACGGATAATGAACGTTAAAATTTTACCTTTTTACAGGAGACACTTGACGATGTCTGTGAGACTCCCGTTGTACGTTATCCATCGACATCCAGTCCAGTCCGTGAGCAGAGGGATAGCCATGTACGGTACTTTTGTTTATTAAAAACGACTTACGAATACTAAAAAGGAATATGGTGCGCGAACTAAAGTTGACTGGAACTCCAAATAGCAAAGACCTCAAAGCACCCCCCCCAAAAAAGTGAACAAAATTCGTTATAATTTTCGCTTTCTTAGAGAGAATTTAAAATAAGACTGTCGTTACATATTTTTTTGTTTGGTGGGGGATGGGGGGAGTCATTTACATAGAAAAAAATCAAACACTGCAAGTATACCGAGTACACACTATACCGTTTCCCTATGAACCGTTAGAGCTTAGCCAACGCTCATAAAATGTCAGGAATAGAAAACCAGCAGCGGTGGTGGACATGGTTAGGTGCATCCGAAAGTTTCAAAATCCTTCCAATACTCGGCAAGGGCTAACATCCCGCCGGATGACACATTTCTCAAGGAAATAAAACAGATCAAAGAACAAGCAGCACCAGGCTTCGTCAGCGCACTCACGCGCTACCACAACGGCGCCTAGAAAGCCAAGAAAACAAATTTAAAAAAGCAAAGCTCTTCAAAAACAGTAGCAAAACTGCCAGCACTCATTTAAATAGGTCGACGCGAGAACAGTCGCATTCGGTGAACACAGAAAACAATGTAAATTACGATTTAAATAAGGTTGAAAAACTACAGCAAGATTTCAACGAGCTTAAACAAATATTGTACACACACGTGTTGCAGACTTCTTCAAACAATAAAGATATTGAGAAATACACAAGTCTCTTTCCTCAAAATAAAACCACCGTGAAGGGGCCTATAAAAAGAACAGGGATCAACACAAACATTAGACGCAAACAGCGCCGAGCACACTTTACTCAAAAACGGATTGCCACACAAAGAAAATCAAACGAGAGATTCATTAAAAATCTCTCCAATCTCCAACTAACTGACAACCAAGTCAACGTTATTTCCAAAGGGCTCAAATTTGTCCCGACACCACCGGTGACAGATGAGAAAAATATTAGACGCCAACTCTTGCAAGACTTTGAAGAATTCGCGAGACGAATGCGTCTACAATACATATTCCACACAAAAAATACAGAACCGCACCCCAGTTGCCCTTGAAAGCTACTTGGAAAGTGTCAAAATCCAACTTGCAGAGTTCAAACCATCAAACCCTAAAAACAATCTGTCGCACAACGAATACAAAGCCCTTACATTGCTTGTTAACAACACTGAGATCATTCTCAAAAAGGCAGACAAAGGAACAATAACTGTCATAATGAACAAGTGTGATAAAATACAAGAAGCTCAAACTCATCTCAACGATAGAGAACATTATAAACCTCTCAAAAACGCCATGGCGGCAGAAACATTACAAAGAGTTAATGAGCTGGTCACACGTCGTCACCAAAATAACCATATTGATAAATTGACTAAAAAATGGTTTTCTCAAACACGCAATCCTCCTAGAATCCCAATATTCTATACGCTCACTTAAATCCACAAACAAAATTCGGTCGGTAGACCAATTATTTCGGGCTGCGAAGGCCCTACAGAAAGACTATCATCGTTTGTGGACAAATTACTACAGCCGATTGCACAGACACAGAAATCGTATCTTAAGGATACAACACACTTCATAACCTTTATAGAGAAGACAAAGTCCCTCAAAATACTATTTTGGTGTCTATGGATGTAACAAGCTTGTATACAAACATACCGCAAGAGGAGGGTATCACAACGGTATGCAAAGCATACGAAAATTTTCACAACTACAACCCTCCCATCCCATCCCACCATCTTAAAGAAATGCTTTGCCTTATCCTTAAAGAGAATTGATTCCAATTTATTGGAAAAAATTACCTCCAGACCCATGGAACCGCAATGGGTACGAAAATGGCAGTTGCATTTGCCAACATCTTCATGGCGAAAATAGAAACAAAATTGATAAACCAAAGCAACACAAAACCAATAAAGTGGAAACGTTATATTGACGACATTTTCTCATTGTGGGATTGCAACATACAGGAAATAAACCTGTTCATAAAACAAGCTAACAACTTCCACCCTACAATCAAATTCACGGCTGAAATCTCAGAGATAGAAATAACATTTCTCGACACAATCAAATCTAAAGGAGAAAGATTCAGAAACGAATCGATCCTTGACATCCGAACACATTACAAGCCGACTGAAATCTTTCAGTACATGTACATTTTACCTCGAGCCACCCACCAGGCGTGAAAAAAGGTTTTATTAAAGGT
>NC_090872.1:4950169-4955169 GCF_036669935.1 Montipora foliosa | reverse complement strand
TGAAGGTCTTTCTTCAAACTTTATTGCCGAGGGACCAAATCGCAACCACCGTAATGTATTTTATCCTTCTACAGATCAATAAAAACAACACCGACAGAGAGTGGTCCGCATGTGACCGATCATAACAACATCTGCTAGGGAAATCGTGTATGAACCAATTGGGTTTTGTAACGAAGACCTTGTTATCTTTTGTTTTGGAGGCTGATTTGTTAAGTCAGTCCCTTTTTGAAGGTCTTTGTTACAAAACCTAAATTGGTTCATACACGATTTCCCCAGCAGATGCTGTTATGATCGGTCACATGCAGACCACTCTCTCTCTCTCTCTCTGGTGTTGTTGTTATTGATCTGTAGAAGGATAAATACATTACGGTGTTTGCGATTTGGTCCCTCGGCAATAGAGTTTGAAGAAAGACCTTCATAAAGGCACTGACTTTGCAAATAAGCCTGCAAAAGAAACGATAAGATGACGTACATTATGTTTTTAAGACAATTGAGACACTTACCATCGTAGTTCTCCATTTTTCCTTCTCTGAATGTGGGAAAGTGCGCCTGCGAATTTTCGGCATAGTCGGAGAGGCACAAAAACGGAAGTGGCAAAACATATCACCCAGGGGTGAACTCTTCTCTGTTACACATTTTTACATCTTTTGTCGCGAGGAAATGTAAAACTATCACCTGAAGTTATGTTATCCTACCCAGACTACTCATGGGCAAAAAATGTAATATTTATATCCTTTCTTAAAACACTTTCCTTTCATCCCACGTTTTAGAATATTCTGTATATTCTGTGTTTTAGAATGTTCCATATACATATATTCTGTGTTTCAAATTACTCCACATTTTCTGTATTTTAGAATATTCCGTGTATTCCGCAATTCCGCCATTCTGCCATTCCATTCTATCATTCCGTCGAATAGGGTCACCCATGCTTAGAAGGCAGGTACAAAACACAGGTCTCAAGTCACAGGTCGAGGTCACAGGCTATGGTTTTAAGAATACAGAAACAACCCTAACCATTACAAATGCTTATATATAGGCCTAAGGTTAGCTTTAATCGATGTTTAGGATACTTTCTGTATTGGTAAAACAGAGACCTGTGACATTTCATGTTGGGTATAAAAATTGGACGTGCATGTAGTTGCGTGCCATTAAAAGTGAGGTGAACCCATTCACCCCTAAACTGGCCATACTTAGTCTTTTACTCTGTCTAATGCCCTACGATTTTACTCGTCAATGGGGAACCCCCAGGAGTCAATGGGTTAATCACTCACTGAAAAAGTATGTTCCATTAAACTAGGAACAGAAGCTGCAAATACGTGTATCAGACACAGGTTAACTTTTTCTTTCATTTTTTACAGCTTGATGCTTCATTTGAGCAACACTGGTTTTTCTTTGAGAAAAAAACTTTCTGAGAAGAAATCCTGTTATGTTTGTCTTTATTTTCGAGTAAACATGGAATTATCAAGTTGATTCAATTTAATTCTTAAATCTCAGAGAGAAATTAAATAAAGTCCACCCAACAGATTACACCATTAGACCTACACAATATTAATTGTTTCAATTCGATAATAATTGAACTTCAGGTAACAATAAAATTATTGCAGATGGTGACTCCATAAACAGGTTTTATTGACGGAGGTCTCTTCCTGCATGATGTATCTTTTCTTTAGATATTGATGGCAGCATTATTTGTCTGTCTTAGTTAAAGGGGAACAATTTGGCACAACAAAAGAGGAAAAAAAGTGACAATATTTCTCTCCTTGGAAGGCCTTAGTTATCCTAAAGAATGGTATTAGGGGCACAAAATGACACATTTGGTATTAACGATAAGGTGTTTGCTTAACTTTTGAAGCGCGGGATGCAAACAATGGTACCAAAGTCTGTGAAGAGCTTAGCAAAGAACTGAGTGCAACAAACATCCAGTTCCATCCACTTGACATTACCTCAATGGAGAGTGTTAGGAAGCTTCGAGATCATGTGCGTGATAAATTTGGTGGTCTGGACATTTTGATCAACAATGCTGCTGTGCTTCTCGAGGTAAGAGAGGCTCAATCGAGTCTTCTTGAATGGTCAAGGTTACAGTGTCCCTCCTAATACTGTTCCTCAAGAAAAGATAAACAGCTGCATGCATTTACCCTAAGCTAACATAATGCTAACCTTTACCCTTACCTTATTGTTATAGAAATAAGTAGCAAAAGCTTAAAGGGACACTTGAATTGGACGTCAAACCTTTGGCTCATGTGATTCAATTACCGGTATTGTTGTGCATCAAACGTAGCTCTGCACAAAGAGCTCAATTAGCTGTGAAAATGTAAATGAACAAAAATGCCATTAAGAGGGATCTGTTTATAATATTTTGTAAAGCTCTGTTTGATATGCTTGTCTTTATTACTTTAGTCACTTAAATGGACAAAGAAAAATGCACTTGTTCCAATTTTTTTTCACTGTTTATATCTCCATGTTGGACTAATAGCCACACTTGGATGTATTTACATGTAAGTAAAAAAACGAGGAGCAGTAGGGGTGGCTATTGGTACCTCCAAAATCTTGGCACTCGCAAACTTTTCATCCGATCTCAAAATCTCGACAGTATCTGTGAAGAGTCTCAAAGTCTCATTTATATTGCATTTATTTCGGTGTGAACTCTTGCATGTTTTGGTCTCGGTCTCAGATTCGCAAGTAAGGGTCTCGGCGTCTCGGCGAGTCTCAGATTTTACCATTCATCACCCCTAGCTGCTCTTTTTGTAGGGTACATGTACATGCCAGAAGGCGTGTTCAATGTAACATATATTTTAGCAGGGAAGTGGTTGAGGTGCATGTATCCCAATACTTCATACTCTCTATAATGCCTTATAAAGTTGGTCAATTTTCTTCACCAGCAAAAAGAAATCCCTTGTACAGAAAGGGCAGAAACAACAATTAAGACAAACTACTTTGGAACACTGGAGATGTGCAACAGTTTCTTTCCACTTCTGCGACCTCATGCAAGGTAAGGTATTTATGTTGAATCACTAATTGGTAGTTATCAACTTTATTTACCCATTGAAACCTGAACTGCCCTGGACCTCCTCCATTGACGAGTAAAGGGGGTCAATGCGTCAGGGGTAGGGTAGGGTAGGGTTAAAAGCTTAAACCCTAAAAATTTCAGCTGGAAGCTGGTCATTTTGTGAGTTTGTAATAATTTGTATTAGGCCTCCAGAGAATGAATTTTTAGGCTTTAATTTCCTTCTGGACATTGCTAGTAATTTATAAAGTGTATATAACATTTTTTTTTATTAACCCAATGGAAACATTATGGTTTTACTGCGATAAAAACAATAAAAATTTGGAAAGTTCTATAGCAATTTTCCTTCCGAGTCCTTTAGCCTTTTAAAGCTTGGAATTTTCACTTCTGGCAGAGTACAAAACCATGCTAGTGAGGAGACTGGGGATAGCAGAACTGTGAGGTCAAAACAATAATTAAATTTTTCCAGTGCCCAAATTTTCCATTTTCTCAGATTTAGAAGTTTCTGCAACTGCTTCTGAGATGTGTTGCATTTAGTTGCAATAATGAAATTAGACAAAAGAATGAAATTTGTGTCCCTAAAATTTCCTGCATTCTTGTTTTGACGTCACAGTTCTGCTATCCCAATTCTCCTCAGGGACTTGGTACAGAATATTTTTCAAAATTAATATTGTTTTTATCTCAGAAAACCATGATCTTTCGATTGAGTAAATAAAAAGATGTATCTTGTCTCTTCATGGGTCTAATTGACTGCATATTGGTATTCTCAGTATCGGACTGGAACTTGCTCGCAATGGAGGCTAATGCGGGGGAATCTTTTCAAATGCAAATACCTTTTAATTAATATACTCCCCCACATTAGCCTCCATTGCAAGCTTGCTAATATGGTCCATTGAGTTGGAGATTAAGCAGAATAAAGCAATTCGTTCATAGCACGTAAAAATATTGTTGTTTTGTTCCAACAAAGGAACATTGAAAACCCTACTGCGTTAAGTCATTGTGGTGAACAGTTTTTACTGTCAACTTTTTTCTTTTGTCTTACTATATGTTTATTGTTTTAATAGGGTAGTAAATGTGTCCTCCCAGAAGGCAAGCTTAAGCAGTGTTTCTCCTTCATTGCAGAAACAGTTTACCTCGACAGCATCAACAATCCCAGAAATAACAACCCTTATCGAAAAATACCTTAGGTAATGTCAAATGTTTTATCCTCGAAAATAGATGATGTATTAATAATTACTCTACAAGGGCGCACTGGATATGAAGTGATAGATAACGTGCCAAGTTGGTTATAATCATTTTATATCCAGCGAGCCCAAGCAGAATAATAATATTTTTTTATTAAGAACTCCATGATGTTCCCGACAGCAGTATTGTCGACTAGAGCATCGATTTCTGCCTCAGTCAATTCCGGTCCAAAACGACTTTTGTCAGCCATTTTTTGCTCAGAGTTGCAAAAATATTTTCAGTTCACTTTATTGCTGAGGCCTTCCTTGACTATATTAGGTACAGCAGGTATATGAACTGATACAGTTGTAGCCTGTGTCTGGCAAGCAAATGAAAATGCTTGAAATCTGATATCCGTGGTTCAGTTTTTAATAACTGCATTTGTTAAATCTGGAATCAGCGGTGGAGATATCAACAAAGCATCTATTTGTATTAATGGAGATCTTGACAACATTAGCTCATGGTTATCAAGTAATCAGATGGTTGTACACGCAGGAAAATCAGAAGTCATGAAGATTGGAACTCAAAGAAGTCTAAAAAACTCTAATGGTCAATCTAACTAAATATCTTTATTCACGATCATAGTCTCAAGGAAGTTACAAACTATAAATATCTTGGTGTCTATGTCGATAGTACCTTACCTTGGAAAGAGCATCTTTCATACATGTATATGCAAAAAAGAATGTATCCAAAAATCGGTCTTATAAAACAGACTTTCTAGTTTCCTGGCTAGAGGCGTTCTATTGAAGATCTATAAGCAAACAATGCTACC
>NC_090872.1:4940169-4942669 GCF_036669935.1 Montipora foliosa | reverse complement strand
CCTTTTTGATTGGCCAAAGTGATTACTTTGGTTTTGGTTTTACGACACCCGATTGAAGCTCGCTCTATTGTAGCAATTTCGTGATATCTCCAAGTCGTTCGGAATGGAAAGTGTGTATCAACATTGGCATGAACGGATGTTTGTTTGGGATGAAAATTTAAAATGTTTCGTCAGGTCCTCACGTCCTCTTCACAATTTCAAATTTGGTCAAATACGCAATATACGGAATATGTACCAAACGGTTTATTTTATCAGCGGTTAACTTGTAAAATGTCAAACAGCGCATGCTCACCGTTCTCACGAAGTTTCTTTCATTCGCTTTTATGTTCGTTATGTTTACGAGAGTTTAGGTTCGTGTGTTCACAAGTTTGTTTTGCATCTGGATGGTGTTTATATTTTCAATTACAACCTCTCCCTAGGGCTTATCGCGCATAGCTTTTAACCCATGAAATCCCCGCGTCCTAATTTTATTGTGCAAAAAAGTCAACCGAGATTACAACTTGGATACCTTTGAGGTATTCGTAGTAATTAGATTGAGATGGAAAAAAAAACAACATTTCAATAAGGGGACTTTAAGATTTGCAATGACTAGCTATTTTTCCCACCAAAACCTTTCTTCAATGTTGACATCGGCACCACTTTTTGGTGTGTTAGAGCCAATATTAAGGTGCTTACGCATGGACGAAGACGAGGGCAACGAGAACGTTGCCTGTAAGTATTATTTCCCGTTAGAGCGGTTTTTAGTTGAGTGTCGAAAGTAATTAGCGAATTGCTTTGGTTTTGTGGTACCTCACTCAGTGATTGGTTCAAAGTTCTCACGCCAGTTTTTCAACCAATCAGAAGGGAAACCAAACCAATCGTGGCTCGCGCGTGCACAATTGCGTGCACATTTTCCGGCGCTTTGTGTCGGCTACGTGTAATGACTTCGAGTTTTGATTGGTTTACTGGATTGTCTCCGTCCTTTTTGATTGGCCAAAGTGATTACTTTGGTTTTGGTTTTACGACACCCGATTGAAGCTCGCTCTATTGTAGCAATTTCGTGATATCTCCAAGTCGTTCGGAATGGAAAGTGTGTATCAACATTGGCATGAACGGATGTTTGTTTGGGATGAAAATTTAAAATGTTTCGTCAGGTCCTCACGTCCTCTTCACAATTTCAAATTTGGTCAATTCACGTCGTTGTCAGGACGAAGACAGCAAAAAAATGTGTAAAAATGCAAAACGCGCGTGCAAGGCGTGCAGGGCCTTTGTTTTCGTTCATGAATCGTATTGTTTTCTGGCGTTCTCGTAGACGTCGTCGACGTCCTTGCGTAAACTCTCTATTATTGCCACTGTAACGAAAGGCGAAATCGCCTCATCGAGCTTGTTACGAAGGAATCACCGTTATTTGCCTTTTTTTGCCTTGAAAGCGTTTCCGAGACGCAACGCTCTCCAGGCGTACTAGTATAGGCTCCTGTCGCAGCTTTGTCACTTAAAATCCCACTTGCCTCTACGGAATGCTGGCAGCCCAAAAAATATTATTTTGTTCATGTGCTAATTAGCCTCACTAGCCTCGTTTGCATGGACAAAATACAAAAGAAATGTTGCTTGAGAGCGAGGCTAGTGAGTCTCATTGACACATAAACAAAAGAATATTTTTTTGGCCGCCATTTATGCATTCGGTCAATAGGTCATCCCGGAATTGCGCAGGGAACTGCACGTTGTCAAAGTAGCGGTGGATCCACGAGGCGATAGTATATGCAAAGTGGTCTGCGGATCCACTCGGCTATCGTCTCGTGGATCCACAGCTACTGTGACCATGTTATGACGAAATTCATGATCAATAACAGGACAGACGCATGAAAACTGACATCAATTTGTTAAATAGTTTTGACTCCGTTTTTTGACTTGAGTCTTTCTTAGTCTTATTGTTTTTTTGGGTCGCGCTCAGGCTGCGCATGCGCAAGATTTCTCCGTCTTGTAGAAGGCAGGTCAAGTGGGAGGCAATCGCGATGACCACTGAGCCACGGAACACTACGTGACAAATCAACGAGGAAATATGTATTAACGAATTGTGTGCGTGACCGAAAACGAGTTTTTTTATTTTCATTGCCCTCAATGCAATATCCCAGTTATCGTATGACTCTGTAACCCGCTGAAACCCACTTAAATACTGTGAACTTACTGATTTGAACTGGCCTTCATTGCAGTCAAGGCGCAGGATGTACGATCTCGGCATGTTTTATAAAATTCATAGAGGCCAAGTTAACATCTCCGTTCCCTATGAGCTCACATCCGTGCCTGCGTATGGCCGTACAAGGAAGAGTCACGACTTTAAGATCAGGCTCCCATCCTCCTCTGTCGACGCTTACAAACATTCCTTCTATGTAAGATCAATTCCTGCATGGAACGCGTTACCAGCTGATGTTGTTAGATCGGCATCGTACCCAGAATTTATCCGGAGAGTGCCCACTACTCTAACATGTTAACTTAACTTAATACTCGTTTAGTGTCATACCAT
>NC_090872.1:4927669-4935169 GCF_036669935.1 Montipora foliosa | reverse complement strand
GGAGGCTCCGGGTATAATGGGCTCCTGACCATACTTGTTCATTCCGTGTCATTCCGGTGTCATTCCACCTCCTTCCGGCATATTCCGGTTTATTCTGGTATATTCCGTTCCGTTCCGTTCCTGTGTTTAGTTAACGCCCCCAAGTGACAGTGCGGTTGGCTCTCGGTCCTTCCAAGGAGCAACAAAAGCGTCAAGCAGAAGATCAGCTGTTTTCTGTAATTCAGCCTTATTTTGCGCAGTTGGGGTTTTTGATAACTGTTGGGCACCACAAGGCGAATAGATATATTTAAACCACTTGCTCGGATTCGTATAATGGAGATCGCTGGCCTTCCTTTCATAGGATTTACGCTTGGCACTATATGAGAGAAGCTACCATTTCACGCTTTTGTTGATATTTCGTCTTGCAGCCTTTCACCCAAGCCCTTTGTCTGGCACGTATCTGATCTTTAATATGCGGCGTCATCCACTCCTTGTCACTGGGGTGCATACGCACGTGGGAGTACTGGTGTCAAGAGAATTAATTATTATGCTGTTGAATGCCTCAACTTTTTCATCAACATCAGACGCTTTGTAAACAGCACTCCAGCTTTCCAAATTAAGTTTAAGCCATAGAGAACGTAAATTATCAGGCTTAAACCTCCTTACAGATCTTAAAGCCAGCCGCACACTTGAGGAAAGAGCTGAGCAAACTGCCTCGCGAGGTGGTTTGCTCAGCCGTTTCCACACGTGTGCGGGGAAATTGTGGTGAGAAATTCGCCTCGCGAGGCCGTGAGGATAAAATCAAACATGTTTGATATTTTTGGCTTCGCGAGACAAATTCCTCAATGTGTGCGGCCATCGTGAGAATCGGGCTGAGCTTGGTTTAATCAAGCAGCCAATAAAAATACGTGGCATACTCACGTGACTCCAGCGGTTCAGGATGGTGTCGGAGAAGAAATTCCGACGTCACTGAAGTCACGTGAGAATGCCAGGTATTTTTATTGGATGCTTCATTGACCAAGCTCAACTCGATTCTCACGATGGCCGCACACAATGAGGAATTTGCCTCGCGAGGCGAAAAATATCAAACATGTTTGATTTTTTCCTCACGGCCTCGCGAGGCGAATTTCTCACCAAAAGTTCCCCGCACACGGTGAGAAAACGGCTGAGCAAACCGCCTCGCGAGGCAGTTTGCTCAGCTCTTTCCTCACCGTGTGCGGCGGGCTTAATATTGCTTTCCCATGCCGTTGCTTGTTTAACGGGGCGAATAAAATGCACTGATGATCAGATCGACCAAGCGGTGGTAGTACATGATTAATTGTACTTCGCGATACAGCTCACCCATATTCGGAAGAAATTGACGTAGAATATTCTGACCCCGTGTAGGCATTTTAACTAATTTGCGTAGGCTGAATCTTTGACAGTTGACGCGAATTAAGATGATTAAAGTCCCCGGTAATTATAATACCCGCTGAAGGTCTCTCTATCAGCAACTTGTCTTAACGCTCAGTGATGTAATCAATCAATTCTCTCTCCTCGGTACCACAGACGCCCCAAGCCCAGTGTGAACATGGCCGACAAAAATATAAGGATTTGTATGGGAATCCCAATAAAAAGCTTGAGAAGATAATTATATCAAAAAATCTCAATTAAAAGGCCTAACCTTATTGCCATCGTGGATAGCTTTCTTCCTGTGTGGTTATTTTCCAGATCCGACACGACTTGAGCCATTTCTCAATCTCGTGGTTGTCAACGGTTATAATAAAATCCCAAGGCCAGCCTGCGTAGCATGGCGGTTTTGGTTGCTAAGTAATAAAGGCGGGCGAGGGCAGAAAAACCGCGAGGAGATTGGGGCAGGAGTGCTTCGCGCGCGAATTTCGCGGCTTCGCCGCTCGTGCGCCCGGCTCGACAAAAAACTGCCACGCTACGCAGACTATCCCAAGGCTGGAGACTAAATTCTCAGGTGCCACCAGTTTGAGTCAAATATTCCTGGATAAAATATTCCCACGGTCACAATTTCACATCAGAATCAATTGACAAAGATTGAACTTTCATCTCAACCCACCATCAACGCAATAGCAGTCCTGCGAGCAACGTCAGGCGGTGAATATTGCAACAAAATAGCCTGCGAAGGCGGTGCTTTAGCACCACAGTGGCCACGGCTTCGACCGTTGACAACAAACTGACCCTTACTGGGGTGGCGGACCGTAGTTTGTCAACCGCAAAATTTGTTTATTTCCCTGGGTCTACTGGTATGACTGCATTGACTCAGTCTTCCAATCAGTCACGCCTCCTTCGTGTTGGCAAAGTTCAAACACATTCGCGAAGCCGGAAAGCATTGAAGGATGCGAGAATGAAAGCCGTAGTAAACAAACTTTTGCGCATTCATGTCGCTTCTATTAGTTAATAGGATTTTGCACGTAGTAGGCTGTTCGCGATCGTAACTGTATTTATCAAGCCTTCAAGGAATCAACATTAATTATGCAAGTAAAATTTGTTCCCGTAGTTTATCAAGCGCAATTTTTTTTATTCCCCTGGGTCTCCCGACATGACAGCATTGACTCAAGCCTTCAAGGAATATATATTGACACGCAAATAAACTTTGTTCTCGTAGGATATTGTGCTACGAATATTTGTGGCTGGCTTACTGAAGCCAGTGAAATTTAATTATTAGCATCTGAGAGAAAACACTCGCGTCGGCACAACATCTCGGCGATAGAAAGATCAGGATTAAAGCTCCACTGAAAACTTAAGAAATACGGAACTGTAACTTGAGAGGAGCACAGCGTTTAAAAATAGTAGAAAGTGAGAAAAACTCAGCAGCTTGAAAATAGACGTGCAGCCATAGCCGGCGCGGTTACATTTTCCTATAACAAGGTAATAGCTTGAAAGTTACATATTCGTGCACTAAAATAGATAAAAGCAACTAACCTTAGCTATTGCAGAGATGAACCACGAAATGACAGAAAAACAGCCAAACCTTGTTTGTTTTTCGAACCGTTTTGATTGATCAATTTAGTCTGATTGTCAGATAAAGGAAACGAACTTTGTTTAAGTGTCTAATCTTCAGCGCAGGCGCACTAATCGGGGACACCATAAATCGTCTTAAATCAAATCAAATTTTGATGTCCATTCTGTCCATTATGTTCATCATTGACCATAAAAGAGAAGGACAGATGCTTGTTTATTTCCGCAATGCATCGAAGCTAAAACAAAAGGATATATTAAGACCATTACAAAGAAACAAACTGTTTAACACTAAAAAATAAAAGGACGCAACAGATAAAAAACTTATCTTCGTAGTCAATGGTACACTGAGCGGAAAGACTATTTGTTCGCTTTGAAAATGGTACAAGCGTGAGGCTATTTGTTCGCTGTGCCAATGTTTTTACTTTGTCTTCAGAAGAAGTTCAAGATGGACTAATATGGAGGCTATGTTGTTTGTCGAGTTATTTTCTTTGTCGCTGTCATCTTCAGAGTAGTTCTCAATAAAGTACCCGCAGCTTATTAAGGAATTAGTATTTTTACTTGTTTCGCTTTCAATAGTTGCGTCCATTTCAGTCACCCGGCATTTGAGTGTCATTCCGTTCAAATCGCGGAACGACACCTTTTGAAGCTGACGCTCGACATCTTTTAGTCTACCGCGAAATGCGTGTGCCTTTCTTTGTATGTGTCTTCAGCGCCCCAAGAAGAAATCGATTAAGCCAACGCAACATCGATCTTCAGTAATCCAAACAACGCAGCACAGTACTCTCGATGATTTTGGACTACGTGGTTTTCTTTTAATAACTAATGTGAACAGCACCACGTGCCTTCTACTGTGCATTGCCCAATCAAAGCACCGCCACGTGCTTTCTATTGTACATTTTGCTGCACCGGAAAGAAAAACTGAAATCTAACATGATTTATAATTCGGGCCCGAGTAATAAAATATCACTATAACATGCCCTCGGACCCCCTAAGCAGGTCGTGGCCTTCGGCAACTCGGGACTTCTTCCCCAAACGATGAATCCTAGATAGAACCCTGAACACGATTAGCGATGGAGTTACAAAAACGTCCCTTTTCCGCGTGCAAGAAAGGAAATAGGAGACGTCTGCACGCGGGCGATTTCAACAAGGAGTTATTTAAAATGCCCCTGTGTTCAACAGCCATAACTGAATTGAAGAATACGCGCAAGAAGAGGGATTCAAGCGCCTGAATGTGACACCTGGATGCGTCGAGGCCTACAGCGACTTGAAAAAGATTTATGCACAGGATACGGAGGACCGCACGGATCGCTGCATTGGAAGGCAACCCGGGAGGGATGGTGTGTGCAGGGAAGTCAGGGCATACAGAGCAATTGAACATGCAACCACTGGAGTCAGCCCGAACAGACTCTTGTTCCGGAAGGGAACTGCAGGGAAAGTTTCTTGAGGTTTATAAGGGACTACCTAAACATTCCGACGACATGATGATCCGCCATCGTGACAGAAAACAAAAACAGAAGAGAAAGCATTACGCTAATAAGAGACGACACACAGCCATGATGAAAATCAAAGCTGGGGACACCTTACTGTGCAAGCAGAAACGGAAAAACAGCCTGACGCCTCTGTACGATCCGGATTCGATGGTAGTTATTGGAGTCAAGGGAAGCATGATGATTGCTAAGGACAATGTTAAGATTCGCACCAGGAATTCCACCGATTTGAAGCTGCTTGAAAATGGGTGCAGGGAATCACTTCCTTGTGATGATTCGGACAATGAAGGTGCATTTGAGTCCGCAGATGCTGTTCCAGTGCAGTGAATAGGTCACGTGAACTTTGGCAAGGTCAAGAGCAGCCCGGAGAAAATAGTGGCTCAGTGGAAGAGGAACTTACCGGGAACAGAACAGCCAAGATCAGACCGTGAAACAGAACAAAGACATGCGTCCTGTGACAGGCTCAGAAGGAAAATAACATCTGCAAAGGACACTAATTGATATTTCTAATATTTCTGAGTAGCAAATATACGTATACTATATAAGCGTCTACAAAGGACACCAAGACGATCTTTGTTAAAACAAAGCCATGTTTATTTGTTCTTTTATTATTATTATTATTATTTCTGTATGTGGCACATATAGATTATTGCACCGTTGCACTTTGTTTGCGTTTTGGGGGAGAGATGTAATGACGTTACTTCATGCAAGACGCGCTGCGTGGCGGGAATATTATGCATATCAGGTATTGTCGTGAGATGTTCTGTAGTCGGCAGAGTAGACGATGGACGTTTGCCGGGTAGTGAGAAGCGAGTGTGAATTATGTAAAATATCAACCAGATTTTAAAACACGGTATAATACCTTGGGTATTATGGATCTCAATCGGTAGAGTAAAAGTGGTCTAATCCAAAGATGCCGTCGGACAATTTCCCACCCTGGTTAGAGGCCCATTTCCATGAATTTGCTAATGCTCAGATGCATTTCCTCGGATTATATTTCCAGCACTGTACAAATTACCTTCGATGGTTATTCATTCCTACGCGACCAAGATTAGCCCTTACTACGGAAGGCTTTTATTGCAACTGTATTCAATCTTGTGTTAATTTGCCGTTATACCTTGCTCGAAACAACAAGTTCATAAAAACAAAAGATATTTTTCCGCGTAATCATTTAAACGTCTCTTCTTCACCAAGGCCGCGGTAACAACTCGCTGCTTTAAAGAATCCATTAATTCTTGCAATAATATTCAAAGTTTGAGCACCCAGACGATTTTAATCAACACTAGTATTTTCTCTCATTCCCACGGCAGAATCGTTCATCTTTGATTCCCTGACTCCGTGTTTTTCAAAACAGTCGAGATGTTCAGTACAAGACCGTACAAGGGAAATCGACCAAACTTCGTATCCGAGTAAGATGATTTAAGGCATTTCTTGAAAAGGCGCCAAATTTTTTCACTGTTCGTTTTCCCTCTCCTTTCGCCGGGAACATCGTTCCTCCGTTCGAAATTGTGATTTTCTGTGCGTTCTCAGTATTCATGTCGCACCGCTTCCTTTGACCAAATCCTGCCTGGCATGACTTCCCTTTCCCAAATAAAACTAGTGAGGTGATCAGTACTGATATTTTTTGATCTGAACTTTATTCATAATGTATGAAAATCTCAACCGTTATTAATTTTTCTAAAGTAACGTATTAATCGATTAGTTGTATTAAGTTTAAAAAAAAAGAGCAGTAGACTGGCAACCTTTGTGGCATGATTATGGTGCTGAAGCAAGAATCCCCCAACAGGAAGGGGTTCCTCTCCACTAATTGAAATAATAATCGCTAGTAAAGTGGGTAAGTGGGGGGGAAATATTGTGTGTGGATGGTGAGTTGAGGGAAAATCAAAATAAAAAATTAGGGCTAGTCTGTTAAATGAGGAAGAGAAATTTACAAAGCAAAATCTCAACCTCACAGTGGGGTTAGTAAACAAAACAAACTCTGTGTGAAAATAAAAAGTTTAATGCCAAAACCAGCCTGGGATACAACAAAGTAAAATAAACAAGAAATGTGAAAATTAAAAAAAAAAAAAAAAAAAAACAAACATAAAAGACTGGAAAATTTAGAAAGAAATTTAAAATTTATCTGAAAAAAAAAACATATGTACATTTTGAAGAAAATAGTTACTTGCAAACTATAGACCTTATTCATAAATGGAGGTCAAGCTATAATTCTTTTGTCGAGGTGCAAATTAGCCTACCAAGCCTCGATACCATACAGTGAATTGAAAAGAATTCTTGCTCTAAAATGAGGCTTGCTAGGCTAATTTGCACGTGGACAAAAGAATTATAAATGTCACTGCCATTTATGAATAAGGTCTATTCGTTTTTTGAAATACAAATATGTCTGTTCGAATGGAAAAGGTTTACAAGTGAAATGATTCTTAAAAAGATGAGAAAACTTGCCTAGCGGAGCACCATTGTTAAGAAAATATGGTAACCCATCGATGCGAGAAGTCTTGGCTGAGTTTTATAGCCATGAGGTCATCAACCGTCTGTACATACGTACGTACTTACGTACACCCCACCATGTATGCCAATGTGACCAGTATCATGCTAGTTTACAGCATACATCTTTGATAATGGCAACAATAAAAGCAAGGTGACACTTGCTAACACCTACCCGGTGTGGCCAACACATCACGAATTTCAAAAGAAGATAAATTAGCATTACTTAAATCTTCTTACAAAAGGAAGATTGGTGAAGTTCTTGTGTTGAACAAATAAGAGAACCTCTCTGGAAATAACAGGTACTTCAAAACAAAAAACATACAACTACACAGAAGCATTACACTTAAACAAAATAAAACACAATACTGAATAGTTCGAAAGAACTTTTCATTACTTAAAATGAAAAAAGAGGAGAGCATTATTATTACGCAAAGACAACTTGAATCTCCTGGAAGACAAAACGCAGCTCAGTTGACAATATGGAATAAAGCGCTGTTACTTCAGTACCACGTAAGCAATGCGTGTCTACTATTTCTAAAGATGACAGGAATTTCTTCTTTCTGACAAATGATTAATA
>NC_090872.1:4875169-4900169 GCF_036669935.1 Montipora foliosa | reverse complement strand
GAAAATAACATGAACATCAATAGAATTGACCTTATCACCCACACCATTTATCGATCTTGTACTTGGAATGTGAGCTCAACGTCAGCAAGAATAATAATATTACATAAAACCTTACAAAAAGCATAATTACCGATTCGTGAATTGAACTGTGATATTTTCGGTGGAGAATAACACCTGGTCATAACTCTCCATGCATAAAAGTATGAAAATGCAGACAAACAAATGTTTGAGTTTACGCTTGACGACAAAACACTGCGGCAAGTAAATAAATTCTTTCAATAGTTGTGCACGATTCAGCGAGTGAACACACTGGTTTGATTAATAAAGCTTTAAGGACTCGGCCCGGTGCGAATATTGAAGCTGAGCTGTCCGTACACATACTCTACTCAACTATTCACATTTTCACGGAAAAAACAAAAGCAAAATGAAGAAGAAAACAACTATCATTCAGCAGTGTGGAAGAATCTTACCATCACACCCAGCCAAATAATTTTTTACTTCTGTCCGAATAATTTCATGGCGAACTTGTATGCAAAACATTTTAAACATCTCAAAAATTCTTTAATTCTGCCCATTTTATGACGTTGGTTGCCTACCGCACCCCACGTAAAAAGGAAACAAGTTTATTTATTTTGTGAGAAGCATTGGACTTAAAATTTATTAGTAGGTGCGTAAAATATCGATGGATGTGGCGATCGAGACGACATGCAAGACGGGATTTTTCGCTGTTAACCATCACACGTCTCAAATTTGTTTAAACTTACCTTTCCAGAAGAGCCTGTACCTAGTGTACTCAAGTTGCGGGAATAATTTCATGAGCGTGTTTACCAAATGCTGGAAAGTCGTTACTTTGTGATTGACGCGCGGGATGGTAAATCGACGAATTTCTTGACATTTGGTACCAGGGTTGAGGTAAACCTTAACAGAAAGTGACTGCATATTGCGGACAAATGTTCTCGTTGACGATAACTTGTACCACACCGACTCTTCTTTGAGGCGTTATAGGGATGACAAGCAGTTGTGTATCACTCTCTTCGCTTCGCTTTCCAAAATTCCTCTTGAATGTAAGCAACTTTTCGTGCCTTATCATGCACAATGCTTTTGGTCACGTGGTAGGAGAAAAGCGAGTAACTCTGGGCACCAGAATGGAAAACAGTCGTTAACGTGTGGGGTTTTGAAGCAAGCAATCTTGGACAATCTTCCTGTCGGTGTACGATCACAGGCGCCCTAAGCTCAGTGTGAGCATGACCGACAAAAATATAAGGATTTGTATGGGAATCCCGATAAAAAGGTTATAAAAAAGTTATATGAAAAAAGTCTCCATTGAAAAGCCTAACCTTATTGCAATTGCCAACGTGGGTAACTTCCTTCCTGTGTGGTTATTTTCCAGATCCGACGCAATTTTACTCCTTCGCAGCCGTTATTGGGGTCGTCACGCAACGCTTCTCCCCAGGAGCGTTGCATGACGACCCTAATAACAGCTGCGAAGGGGACTAACGCGATTTGAGCCATTTCTCAATTTCGTGGTTGTCAACGGTATTCTCAAGGGCCACCAATTTGAGTCGAATATTGCTAGATAAAATGTTCCCACGGTCACAATTCCACATCACAATCAATTGAACTTTCATCTCAACCCACCATCACAGGCAGACCACTCTATGTGTTCGTGGTTTAATATATGTTTGTATGAAACGAAGAGAATATGTGAGGGTTATGAATAAAGTTCTGAAAATTGCACATCTAAATCACATCTCGATCTGAATATCCCAATAAAGTTAAATGAAACCTTAATCGACTCATGTATGGTGTTTTTTCGCCTTCTTGGGCAGTCTAAAGGGGCAACCCTAAAAGCCGGAATCCGGAATCACAGGTCAGTGTTCTACCAATACAGAGAGTAAAAACTATCCTAAACATTCATAAAAGCTAACCTTAGGCCTAATTAGGCCTAAACAAACGTTTTTAGGCCTAAGGTTGGCGTTTATGAATGTTTAGGATAGTTTTTACTCTCTGTATTGGTAAAGATCTGTGATTCCGGATTCTGGATTCCGGGTTTTAGGGTTGCCCCGTCTAAAGCGTCTTAAAGCGATACTTTTGGCCGGTGACGGTTAAGACAAGAGAGGGAGACAAGGCTTGCAACTTAGCGGCCGTCCACTTCAAACTGGAATTAACGCAAAAATACTGAAAATCTCACCTGAATGGCGACGGATCTTGATAGATGAGTTTTTTCTCTATGTCTTCGCCGAATTTGAGCTTCATCCCTCCTACAGTTAAGAAAATCGATGCTGAAGTCACAAATACAGCTTTCTCAATATGATCGGTGCCAAACTCAGCGACCAAAGGAATTCAAGGAATGCAGGCCGTTTCAAATCTACCAATCAGCGCTTGGCTTCCCGTGGCAGCCCGCCGCGGTTCAAATCTCTGATTGATCAACAATTTGTGTTGTGGTAGAAGTTGTGATGTCATGTTACCACGTGACGCCAATTTAAATAGGGGCGTATCTGCCAAAGAGTGTTCAGTATAGTCCAGTTAAGTTTTTTTCATTTTTTTTTTTCATCGTAGTCACAAATGTGCATACCCCAGGGATAGTAGATTACCCGCTCGACAAGAACCCCGTATGATACAACCGGAACCATGGCACCTCGAACTCGGGCCTCGCGCACTGGTAGCGAGTAAGTTCCCACTGAGCCATCGAAGCAATTCTAATCAGGTGATGGTTTGCTATATTTATTACCTCGTTCTTAGTCACAAATGTGCCCCACAGATGTTAAATTAAGTCCCGCTTCGGGATTCCAATTTTTTTCCAATTTCCAAACTCCCGTACGGCGATTAAAAATCTCTCTCTTCTTCTCTGAAGGCGTGCTAGACCACTCTTTACTCACAATATAAGCTATAACAAATCCTTTTCGCCCGCGATGATTGAACCCACATCTGAAAGTATTTGATAAAGTGGACAGACGATTTTTCCTTGAGAACGGGAAGCTTTAAAGGTAAGGAGAATTGTCTAAGTTGTTTTTAGATCTTGCTCCGGTCTTGTGTGTTTCACTGCATGTAAGCATTTAATATTGCATCGAACGAATACTCCAATGGATCTATTTTTCTTGCGAACCAGTTTGTTCAGTCGTTCCAAAAGATTTCGTGAATTAAACCAGTGTGTTCAACTGGCCATTGTGTCAAACATTTTGAGAACCGAACCAGTGTGTTTAATCGGCCATTGTGCCAAGCATTTAGGCTTATCAGTAGAGTGTTTTCACATGACGCCATCAAATTGTAAGATCAAAGCTGCTAGGTTTTCTGATTTTTTAATCCATACCGGGTAAAAAATTCCTTGAAGTAGATCTTTTACCAGTTTGACGCACCGTAGCGTTTTTCGTTTTGCTAATACATCATTTAGAATTTTCAAATTTCGCCTTGCTTGACACCAAGACAGTAACTGAGATAAAGCTGTCTGGTTCAAAAAACGGTTTTGCCTTGTGGTTTTTGGCAAATTAAGCATTAATTTAAGGTGACTAACCACAGTTTTTGATACCTACGTTTCATTTACCTTTTCCTCTAAAACGCTTGATCCTTTGGTTGCCAAAAATGGTAGCAAGAGGGTTAACAAAACGAGCTTCGGTTTTTTGATAGTTAAGCTGACATAGATGCCGTTGCCATGGCAACATAAATAAATATAAACAGGCTTTTAAAATTGGTTTTGTTTATTTGTAGAGAATCTGGTCGTTAGATTTTCTTTATAATTTGCATGCAACAAGCTTGTAACGACGCTCACAAGTAAACACTATTTTAATGATGATTTGACAGAGAGATCTTTAATTATCCATCGTTGAAGGTTCAATGGAATATCTAGAATTTCCTCTGTTAAAGTTCAAATTTTTTGAGTACCCCAGTCACTTATTTCCTAACGTATTTTCATACCAAATTTCCTTAAATTCTAACTGGTGGTTCTCGAGAAATCGGCGTATTTCCAAGAAAGCTATTCCACATTCAATCGCAATTTTTTAATTTACTACGCATGCGCTGCATTTAACTGGTTCTATAACAAAGAAAAATCTGCGAATTGCGGAGTTCTTTGCATCGCTACCTGTTCTAACATACGATCAAAACACTTTGCTCAGTTATGAAGAAAAATAGTACAGATAGCGGATGCCTTGAGCAAATGAAATAATTGCTGTATTGAAGCCATGTTTATTTTTTTGCAATCCTTGCGCACGCGCTGCATTGCGTTAGCAAGAGCGCGCGCGAAAACTGTGTTCGGCCACCTTAAAGGGCTGGCCAAACGCTCGCAACATTTCAACGCAACATCTTGCAACATTGTTGCGTGATGTTGCGACATGTGTTGAATGGAGTGGCCAAACGCACGCAACATTTTCATCATCAACAAGTCAATGTTCATGTGCCCCAGGCCCCTGGCGCGCAAAAAGTGGACCTAGTGCGCATGCCCTAGCGCAACAATGTTGCGTTAACGTGGCCAAACGAGTACAATATCATGCAACATCCGAAATGTTGCACGAAAAATTTGACCGTTATCAAATTGGATCCAACATCATTCAACATGTTGCAACATATCGCAACATATCACAACAGGGTAGCCAAACGTATGCAGTATGTTGTGCCCAACAATGTTGCAAGATGTTGCGTTGAAATGTTGCGAGCGTTTGGCCAGGCCTTAAAAGCTGTAGAAGACATGTTTATGCTCATTTATCTCAGTTCACGAGAATTAAGAGAGGGCTTTTATCGCAAACTGAGGTACAGATGTTTTGTTGATTCGAGCCCATTCGAGGAATACCAACTTCTGTAAAATTGAGTGACATATTGAACTTGTTCATTTTGATTATGACTTGACGTTTTCATTTTCAAAAGTAACCGTTGAAATTTAAAACAGCTATTATATTTATATATAACAAAGCGGATGAGGGGACTGGAACCTTGATTAAGCAAATACTTAACAGTAAAATATATAATAATAATAATAATAATAAAAACAGAAAAGATTGATAAAGCATCAGCTTTTCACTTCCGACGTTGACGTTGAAAGCTGGCTCAAGTTCTTGAATAAAGAAGGTCTCTTTTCTTTTACAATGATAGTCTGTTTTGCGCTTGGCTAAAATATCAAAATGATCTCACTTGATGTTATGTCCAGTGGCCTTGACGTGGTCAGCAATGGCTGAAGTATTGTCATTTTTAGCTAGGGCCTTAAAATGTTCGGCTTTTCTATCGTGAAGCCGCCGTTTAGTTTTACCAATGTAAAAACCATTACAATCCCAACAATTTGCTCTGTAAATAACTCTGGATTGTTGTGAACGATTAATACGGTCCTTGTAAGGAAAGAAAGATTTTATACATCGAGTGCTCTGAAAAACAATCTTAAGGTTAACACAACAGGCGTTTAGCGACTTGGTTGCTTTGCAAACCTAAGTAGGGAAGTAGGATAACAATATAGAGCACATACGAAACGTCAAGTCATAATCAAAATGAACAAGTTCAATATGTTTATCACTGCTGTTTGTGTCTTATTTTTGATCAAACTACAATGGCCCAAGAACAAAAGTATTTACGATTGAGTGACATGTTTCGGCAAATAACTTAGCCTGTTCCAGGCTCCCAGATAGTAAGGAAAGAGAAAAAAAAATGAGTGGGGGCTTGGATCGAGGTCACGCAGATGTTTTCGTTTTCCGACTATCTGGGAGCCTGGAACAGGCTACAAATAACTTAGAAACAATACACCAAACAGACTTGGGACTTGGAGCAGACATTTTTGTATTAGTCTAGCTCTTTTGTAACATTTCATTTTCTTGGCATCTTTCTTTGAACGGTTTCGGATTTATTTTTTTTAGTACGTGGCAGTCTACAGACACACTGAGTGTGTTGATTTGCCCTTTGTGAGTCAACATCCGCCATTAGAAAGCAATAAATCAAGTGTAAAAAAAGGATTAATGTCTTCGTTACTGAGATTTTGCGATCCCAGGGTCTTTCATCTCCTACCCTCTCGGGGAGATGAAAGATTGTAAATTAATTTATTTGTAATCGATTGTGTAAACGACAACAAAATAAATCGTGAAAAGAAACATAGAAGTGGCAATCAGGCCCAGAGCGCTCACAAGACCCACTTAGCAACGGCACTGCTTGGGTATTCCATCGCCATTCCTCCAAGTACAGGAATCAAAAAACGGGAAAAGAAGATTGGAAAAAGCCTTTAATAACCAAAAACAACAATGAAATCAAGCAAAGAAAAAGAAGTTTAAAAAATATAAGATTAGAAGTCTTCTGCGGGACAATACTCAGTGGTCTCTCTCCGCATATCCAACGCGCTCTCGTGGAATAATTGTCAAGTAGCCTAACATCAAATTTAATGGTATGTGATAGGTCAAGTCAAGAACATTTGACAACAAAAAATAAATCCATTCCTCCTAGTACAGGAATCAAAAACGTGAAAAGAATATTGGTTAAAAAGGCCTATCTCCAGTCAGTATTCCAAATCAATTTCACCTTTTTATCTTGAAATTCCTCAAAAAGCTTTAGTAAAAGTAAATAATAATAATAATAATAATAATAATAATAATAATAATGATAATAATAATAATAATACCTTTATTTTATATAGCGATAATTCCAAGGTTCAAAACCGCTTTACAATGACAATAAATTAAAAACTAGATTATAAAATAATGTACATAAGAATAAAAGTAAATATTTTCAAAGAATGAATTTATGAAAAGGGGTATAGTCAACTAATTAATAAAAATATCATGATTAATAGACAAAGACAAAAACTAAAACAATAAACACATAAACAATAGAATAAACCCATGGGATAACACAGGTTTTGTAATCTTATTTCACATATCATAAAATCTTGCACCAACTCAATGGCAATAACTAGTCCAGGTATGCTTGTTTGAAAAGCCAGGTTTTAAGTAATCCTTTGAATATAGATATAGGATAACATGATCCGATATTATGAGGGAGTGAATTCCACAGCTCAGGAGTTGCGCAAGAGAAAGCTCTCTTTTCATAAGAGTTAACATTATAAAGAGGGCTTAGAAAGAAGATGGAGGCCAAACGACCCTAGCGTCCTTGAAGGTCTATAAGATTTGATTAAGTCAGACAAATAAGACGGTGCACAGTTATTGAGGATTTTGAAGGTAATAAGTAAAATCTTATATTGAATTATTTGCCCAATGGGTAGCCAAATTCTGTAGGCTACGCAGAATTCGAGTAATATCTTCGGATTTGTGAGAAAAGGTGAGGACTCTGGCTGCAGCGTTGAGATGATCACAAAGAAATTTTCAAGAGACTGGGAGAAATTGCTTTTGAGGGAGTAAAACAAGGAAGATTACTCTTTGATTCAAGCGGAGTCAGTGGACTGGAAGATTGTGGACTTCTTCACAGACTGCCAGACGCCAAATCCCGTTTTAATGCTTTACGCACTTGCTAAACATTTGGTGGCGTCCTTGAATAAAAGAGAACTCGAAAACTTTGTGTCAGAACGCATCAACGATGGTGTTTGGCAAGTGGTGCTGCAGTTTGTGGCTGGATTACTCGAGCCTGATCCAGAAACAAAGAGCTCAAGCAGCGACATTTTTATCAAACACCTTCCTACGTCCACTGAGGAGAAATCCGAACGGGAACTGATGAAGGATTACTCGTTACCAGAGACAAAAACACTGACTTGTTGGCCAGCTTGTGAAGACAAACACCTAGCACTGAACGTAGGTAAGTGTTTGTACGAGATTGATGAAAAACAGCAGGCAATGTTACAAAACAAAATTGAGCAAATTGGCGTTAACGCGGTAGAATTTAATTACTGTTCACCCGCGCCTGTTGACTTTGCTGCTGTCTCGCATTTCTTAGAAAATGCTTCGGGAGTTTTGAGTATGAATTTGTACAAGAATGATCTTGGTTCATTGGGTGCAAAAGAAGTGCAAAAGTTTCTTGTAAATACTGGATGCCAACTAAAAAGCTTTTAAACCTCGGCATTAACAAGTCAATTGATAAAGGATTTACTGTTACGAGTTATCGACATTAAATATGGTTACTTTACTTTACTTTACTTTTATTTAGCACCAGCTTGCAAACTAAACAGCTTAAACCTCTTAATTAACAATATATTAACTGATGAAGCCGCCTTCACTAAAACAGTGGAGCACAATAATTGCCGAGTTTTTGTTTCAAAAAACGTAAACCCTACAAACACGCAGTCGTTTCATTTCGATGTTTTTGAGCTTTACGAAATTGTAAGTTTTAAGTCAGGACGGTAACTAAATCAGTACAAGAAAAACTGAAGGTTTGAGTATTTCAGCCCTTTGAATATAAATGGACCATGGATTCGTGAAAGCTTTTTTAAATAACAAAATTATTATAGGTTCAAACATAACAGATGAATGAACAACACGCAAGCAAGAAAGTCAAACAATTTTGATAGTAAACTTAGTTTATTGCATGGATTGTGACATACTCGCAATTTTATTTAAAATTTAGATAACCAAAATTAGCTTCACGAAGACAAAATGTCCAACTATAATTTTCGTAAACAACTTAGCTTTTTTGAAGTGTCCATGGTCTCTGTCCAAAAGCTCAGCTCCTTTCACTTCTTTCCAATGAACCTTTGATTGTTTAATGCTGAGTAACTTGAATTTGTATTGATAATTTCTTTAGTTCTATGCTTTACTTGTACGTTTTGTAAGTCCACTGTAAACTGATAGCACAGGTCCGTGTTTCAAAGGCGCCACCGCGAGCATAATTTTCTTGCAAATACTGGGTTTGGTGGAAAACAAAAAATTCTGAGTTGATATTCAACCACTTTGCTGATGTCATCTACGGATCCAAATGAATTAACCAAAAAGACGTTTGTTGTTCAATTAACCAATCACAGAAAGACCGAAAAATGTCTTGTTTTCTAAGAGGCCAACCTCTTGACTGATATGAACCAATCAGAAAGCTGAGGTGAAATTTGGATCGTAACTTGGATCAGCAAAACTGTTCCTTTCTGATGTTTCTTTTCGATAGTTTGGAGTCCTCTTCAGACTCTTCGTGATATTTTCGTCGTTGTTTATTTTCCCTCGTGTAAATCGAACAGTCCTGTGCTTTTCACAGGACTGATAAGAAGCAGATGGACTCCGAAAGCCATGTCGCAAATTTGGCAAAGTAGTTATCAGAATCACAGGAGCCACGGCACTCGCAATTGTTCTTGTCACTGTACCGTTTGTCATGCCTGCTCTGAGAAAAAATTGCCTTCCTTATGTGCCAGCGACAGAGAGACAAGTTGCATGCTAATATTATAAAAATGGCAAAAACCATCTCAAAGGCAAGGATCGACCATGGTGGACTTGGGCACTGGGGAGTGGCAAGTTTTAGTTTAAAACTCGTTTATCATTCTATACTTTGAAGCTTTGAAGGGATAATAGGCCCTTTGCATGACTGTGTCACGTGAGAACTGTGACCTTGTGTGAACCCTGTCCACATGTATCCGAATATGTCTGAATTGGCACCTTTTTCTTTGGATTAAAAAATATTCCCATCCACACGCAGCGTATTCAAATCGAATTTGCCCGTCCACACGTATCCGAAACGTATCCGGATTCACTGTAGTACTCAGGACTCCTCGAGGTGACAGAGGTAACAGAGCATGCGCCATAAAGCCCTCGGCAGCAATCTTGATAAGGAACTGGGCTCGATCTTGTTACGTCGTCTGGATTGAAAAAATTCCGTATTTAGCATGCACATGCGGTTCCGGATTCATAGCGGATTAACCAATATCCATTCTAGAGATTGTATTCAAAAAGTTCCGGATTCGCCAGCGAATTCGCCAGATATGTGTGGACAGCAGGCGTATTCAGAAAGAAAAAATTGCAGATTCAAAAATATCTGGATACGTTTGTAAAAAGTTGTTGTGGTAAAAAATAGATGCCAGAAATGGAACAGCGAGATGAAATTAATGTCTGCAGCACTCAATTCTTTTACATTTTTCAAACTTTCAAACCGCTCTAAAATCACGCACTTTAACGACAGACATTCTTTCTAATTTTATCACCTTCTTTCCATTTTCCGCATCTATTTTGAACCACGACCATTTTTTTTTTACAATTGACAAGGTCACGTGATACGTTCGTGCAAAGGGCCTACTCACCAGTGAATAAAAAGATGATGATGATGATGATGATGATGAAACGGGCCTTCTTACTTTAATTTTCTCAATGATGTGGTCACGAAATGACTGTAAAACCATCATTAATGATCATTTTATTAGTAATAATATTATTATTACGTACTTGGATGTGGTTTTGTTCAGTCAAATATGTGCTAAGTTCTGCACACAGGAACATCGCATTGTTCTATTCCCGAAATTGTGGTTGAGTCTGTAACTTGCACATCCTGTTACCTAGTGATTTACTGTCGAATTAAGTTTTTTATGCTTAGAAGCTGGTACAACTTTAAAGCTAAAGGCTCTTGGTAGGGGTAAGACTATTAGGTCTTGAAGTGCCTGTCATTGAACTTTGATTTTCACTCTCTGGCAGGTATTTGCCGCTGCTAGACATGGTTACCAAGCTCATGGGTATGAACTAAATCATTGCCTGGTTTGGAATTAAAAGGGCAGGCCACGCTACAAGGACTCCATAAGGAGGCCACATTTTCCAGAGCTGACTTGTGGAATGTGAGAAATGCTCTTAACTCCAGGCATTAAAGTGGTCCTTATCTAGAATCTGGCTGGCTATAGTGGAAGTTCCTATATTTAACCATCACTCAGCAATGCAGCTGTTAAAATAATGAAGCATTTATGCAACACATTTTTATGTCACATTTCAGGTGCCAAATTTGCTGAACGTGAGTTCCTATTGCCTGACTGCACAAAAACTCAGCGTAAACAATATCTCAGACATAATCTATTGCCTATGCTTTCACAAGTGCAAATGGTCGGATTTTGTAAGCTTCTTTGTTGGGCCAGTAAACTAAGGCCCTGCATCACAACCTTAAAGTTTGTAAATAACCCTGTGAGCCAATAATAATTATTGTAAGAATCCTCTTCACGTGGGTGACGTCACGAGAAACATCGCTATACCCAGGCTGAAAGTCAGTTAGGAATGTCTCTACTTCGCTGATTTACGTTTTTGTTTGTTTGCTCTTGTGTATAAATAAAGGTAAGAGAAATGTAAAACTGTAATCTCACAGGATAATTAACATGGGCTATATAGGTATGTGCGGCCCCTTTGCCACTAGTAGGGCTAACGCTCACTTGGTTTACATGGTATGGGGAAAACTAGCCCTTCATATTACCCTGTAATAGTTACGTCTGTTGAAATATAAGTGCTACACGGACAACGATTGCAAAAACGTAACCCTTCCTTGTACTTGTACATATTCATTGCCGTGACATCATAGGGAGCCCACACAAACATTGTGTCTGTTTGTATGTTCGAAATATAAAGAAATGTGTGGGAAATATTGAAGAGTCCTAATATAGTAAACTTACATCGAGAAATGACTATGTTAAAGCTCAAAATAACCTCATTTGTTGTGTATTGTCATTTCTGCGGCTGAAAATGGTGAATTTGAGCGATTTGGTGGATTTTCCGTTGACTGTTACTACACGTCCTTAGAAGGAGACAAAGGTGGAAAGCTCATTTTCGACCGCTCCAGCGTCAAGCCGATTTTCACCCAGAAATTAGAATCGCCCGTCTTTCAAATCGAACACCAGATAAACTGAAAGGTTGACGCTTCTTCTCGTGCAATTCAATCGAAGATCCATTCAAAATCCAAGCGCTAACCGCCAAATAATTTTCGAGAAATGCAGCTTTCGAAGCGACCAGCATCCGCGGCCGGGATTTCGTGTGAGTCAATGCATCCAATCAGTGTGGAGCAAACAGCGTGACGGTTGCTCCTTGGCACACGAAATCCCGGCCGCGGATGCTGGTCGCTTCGAAAGCTGCATTTCTCGAAAATTATTTGGCGGTTAGCGCTTGGATTTTGAATGGATCTTCGATTGAATTGCACGAGAAGAAGCGTCAACCTTTCAGTTTATCTGGTGTTCGATTTGAAAGACGGGCGATTCCAATTTTTGGGTGAAAATCGGCTTGACGCTGGAGCGGTCGAAAATGAGCTTTCCACCCTTGTCTCCTTCTAAGGACGTGTAGTAACAGTCAACGGAAAATCCACCAAATCGCTCAAATTCACCATTTTCAGCCGCAGAAATGACAATACACAACAACTGAGGTTATTTTGAGTTTTAACATAGTCATTTCTCGATGTAAGTTTACTATATTAGGACTCTTAAATATTTCCCATACATTTCTTTATATTTCGAACATACAAACAGACACACTGTTTGTGTGGGCTCCCTATGGTGACATTGACATCTTAAATTCCCACCACCTGCTCCCGTCTGACCTTGTAGCCCAGCCGGTAAAGCAGCCGTGATCTAACCCGAATGTCGTGGGTTCGATTCCCACCCTGGTCAGAGTTTTTCCCGTCCTTGTGTGGGCCCATTTCCATTAGTGAAGCTAACGCTCACATGTTCACATGTGTAGAAAACTAGCACTTCACATTACCCTATAATAGTTATGTATGTTGAAATATAAGTGATTACGCGGCCAACGTTTGCAAAAACGTAACCTTTCCCAAAGGATATGGGTTTTTAGCGGTTTAGGTCTGAAATAGGGCACAAATTTTGACAATTTTGGTCTGAAATAGGGTATAGTTTGTGCACTCAACTCTTGAATCGGGTCTGTTTTTTAGAAGCCACTTCATCATTAGGCGATTAGACCATCAGCAAAAGCCCTTCTCAAATTATTCTGCCAACCGTGTAACAGCTGAAATAATTCTGAAATAGGGTATCAAATTTTTGGTCAGGTCTGAAATAGGGTAGGGAAAAATTAAGATTTTGGGCTGAAATAGGGCAAGGCTTTCAGGAAGCGGGCATCACACCCCCACCCAATTTTTCTGGAGGTACCCCCTCCTTATCCCCCAGACCCACCCTGGGGTTCATTGACAATGTGGTTTTCTCAGTGCTTGATACACGGAAGGACAATTCACTTTGTAGTCAAACTTGGTATACCACACAACTTTGAAGGACAACTCAAGTTAAGAACGTTTTCAGGCTCAAATAGAAAAGAAGAACGTTTAGCCTGCTTGCAGTCGGTAATTTGTATTTCGGTCGTCACATTGGACGGGTGGAAGTCGGAAGATCTGGGACGAGGGGGGAACGTTTTTTTCTCGCCTTCTCTTTCCCACCCCCACCCCGTCGTTTTGTCATCCGGCCCAGACCTATCCCACGCGCTTCCAATGTAGCGTGATGCAAACGACAAGCGTATGTCGTTTGCATCCCTTTACTCAGTCCAGAAGACAAAGGCTTCTCGCATCAGTTTGAGACACCGTAGACTTCTTCTTTGGTCCCAACAGTAGAGTAAAATCATCCGGCCGGATCACACTTTAAGTGACATATGGGGTCTTTAAAGGATTCGAAATCGTATAACTCTCCTTGCTTGTTATTAATGTTCACCTAATCTCTCACATTAGCTTCTTCGAGGATGAAACGTGAATTGCTAATTTTAATTTTCGTTAAATATGAAAAATGCGCGATTACGATAAAGGCCGTTATCCGTGATTTTGGATATAAATTATCCATGAAATAAGAATTTACTATTACATAGAAAGAAGTTTGTTACAGACCACGTTTTCGGCATTGTAGATCACGCCGCCGTTGCCGTCGTAGATCTAAAAGTGCCTGGGGAGTTTAAGACACAGCGACGCCTACGGAAACAAAAACGTCATTTAAAAACAACTTTACACTTTCATTAGAATTTAGCGATTATACCATCTTGTTCACATTGTGCAATATGGGCTAAGAATCCTATAACTGGGTTGCACCAGAGGTTATGAATTTTCAAGTAAAGACAGAGAAAAGGCTTGCACGATGACGCCATTTGACTACAAGTACCAGAATCCTTCATGTTTTGCTTGTCTCATGCTAATTAGAGCTATTGTTGTTTTTACCCTAGTGAGAATACAAAATTTAAATAAGAAAAGAAAAACAAACTGAATTCTGGTAGTTGTAGTCAAATGATAGAGATTTAGCATCACGTTTATACGTGAAACGTGAACGGCAAAAGTGACCGGCTCGTTTTCGTGTTTGCCGGTTGCCGCTTGCCGTTTCTACGTCAAAGTAGGCATTTTTTCGTTTGCCGTGTACGTGGAATTTTCTACTCACTTTTCTTCTACATAACAGGTTGTTTGTGGAAAAAAAGAACCCCAAAACCATTTTCCGTTAAGTCAAACAAAGGAAAATTAGGTTTCATGGTTATAGATCGTTCATGAATTCAACCTCTGCTGACTCACAAAATAGAGACCTTTAGCAACAAAGTTTTCGGGCAATACCGCGAACCGCGAACCTCGGGAAATCACGTGATCTTGTCCTTGCCGTCACGTTTGCAGTCAGCGGTTCGAGTTTCAACTTTAAGACACCGTTCTTGCGGTAAGTGATTTACGGCAGCGTTTTATAGCCAGAGATCAGTCAGACTTTCCGTTTGACCATATCATTCGTGTTGTTACATCTGTTTGCTATCTATTGGGAACAATTTTGAAGATCAAATATACCTTTTGGGAGAATTTGAGCTGTTTGATTCGAGAGCAGTTGTAGCAATGAAAAATCCAAGATGGCGGTGCCGATGTGCATAACCGGAACGGCTTGCTAAAGTTCAAATTTCGAGCTAACCTTTAACGGCAAACGACCACATAGCCCGAAAACTTCGGTGCTAAAAGGTCTCTTATAGCTTCATCGAATCGAGCAAAATTTGACAGGTGACCATTTTACAGATGCAGCTATGTTACCTGGCCTAATAATGGAAGCGAGGCTGCCGATGACCCTGTTTTGATACAAACCTTTGTGCTTTTCTCATGCTAATCAAGACTAATTAGCATTACAACAACGCAATTTACATGATAAAAGCATTGAGGTCTGTATCAAGACAAGGTCACCAGCAGCCTTGAAGCAATTCATAGGCTAGGTCACTGAAGAAACAACTGTAAAATGGCTTATTTTCATTCTGTATATCTTCTTTTTCTACAAGCAATGTTTAAAAAGACTCCCGAGATTTTGTTTTTGTTTTTTGTTAACTAAATACTCGAGATTAACAGAGTCCATTACGAGTTGCCGTGGGTCACGTGAGGCTAAGTCACAAGCTTCACTCCGTTCTACGTGAAACGTGAAACGGCAAATCGACGTTTGCCATAAACGTGATGCTAAATCTCTCCTTTAAACTCCCTCTTGTTTACAGCGGCTACGGCTACGGCAAACACTTTTGATCTAAAAGAGAAAGAATAATGCTGCAAGCGCTGTACGCATGCATTTTAGTACATTTATTTTCCGTACCGTACAAAGTGAAAAAAATCCAAATTTTTTTATTTGACAATAACGTTAGAAAGCAACAATAAAATTAATATATATATATTTGAAGTGCTAAGACGAAAGGTAAAAGCAATTGTCGCTTAATTATGAGTTCAGGAGGCTTCCGAGCCAAGACTTCTGCGATTCCAGTGCAGTGGTGTTCTCAGCTTGGGAGAAAGTAAAGGAAAAGGAAAGTAACTTTATTTAAGTGTCCAGTTGTTCTAGCGCTGGAGCAGTAATTGTGGACATTGTAAACTAAAATTAACAATTAACTCAAATCAAGTCAAATGATGGTTTTTGAGGAGAGGGGAGACCGGAGTACCCGGAGAAAACCTCTCGGTGCAGAGTAGAGAACGAACAAACTCAACCCACATGTGATGCCGAATCTGAGAAATGAACCCGGGCCTTATTGCTGGGAGGCGAGTGCTCTCACCACTACGCCATCCTATCGTTTTATTATTAAGTTCTCTCATCCACATTGGAGAACTTAATTAAGTAACGACGACGACGACGGCAACGAGAACGTCATCTCAAAATATAAATTCACGCGTTCTTGTAATCACTTCGAGACTATTTCAACTTTCTAATATTACAGGGGTGTGGTAGTTCCTCAACCATGACACTGGTTGGAACGGCACTTAATTTAGGGGAGAAAATGAAACTTTATCCTCAAGTGCTAACGTTCTTCATAAAACCTCAAATATGGCTATTTCACATTGTTGTTTTGCAAACGAGGACAAAGAAAATGAACAGAAGTGAACAACGCACGTGCAGAGCGTGCCAAGCTACTGTTTTTGCCACTAAATATGTAAATTTGTGACGTTCTTGTTGTCGTCGCCGTTAACGTTGCTTAAAGCTCGCTATTGTACGGCGTGAAAGAGATGGAATAATCGCGAAAAACTTATAATATTGCAAAGTTATATTGCAAGAGTTCTTAGAGTCCCTAATACAGAGATTAAGCATTGCGTTTTCGTAAAACGTTAAACGGTAGCCTGTTGTTTTTCATAAAAGCATGAAAATTATCTCATTATAACTTTTCCATCTCTTTCGGGACATTACGTGGTATCTGTTGTTATCAAATGTTCGACCTCGGATATTGCGTTTCTAGCTTTGTGATTCGTTCACCCAATGTCGGTTATCAGCTCATATACCGTATGACCTAATATGGAAACTGATTGCATCAAGTGTTGCCAAGCTGGAAACTGATTGGTTTTAATTTCCAAGTGTCCAAGTGTTCAGAATTTAATGAAAATTAATATTAATAATAATAATAATAATAATAATAATATTATTATTATTATTATTATTATTGTTATTATTATTATTATTATTCCATTCGCGCTTGTGCGAGACTGGTTATAGCCAACTCCACCATCTCTTAGTATATACTCAATTTCTGATTGGTCAATGACAAATGCATAAATCGCGGGTTATAGAGTGCAATACGGAAGTTGCTATGGAAACACAGCGATAGAGTGATTTTGCTGAGTATATAATAAGTATAGGTAATCTTATGAACGCGAGCGCATTTTGTGACTTTTGGGCACGAGAGATGTTTTGAAAGTTTTCAAAATTGCTTGTGTGTCACGCACGTATCGACCTCAAATCAAACTGTGTGAATATGTACAGGTATCATATTTTGTTATTTGATTTTCGTTTTTCTTTCGAACGTTAAACAAGGTGATTCCTAAGTCGCAAGCTTGTAAAGCGAAATTCGTGCAAATTGTCGTTAAGATCTTTTTTATAGCTGCACACGGTTTAACATTTAATTTATAACAATCATCGTGAAGTATATAATTTTTTAGCCTCGGTAAAATAAAGGAGACATTTTTCTCACTTTGCGAAACAAGTTGCTTGATGGGTGTTACGACGTTTCTTGCAACTTGTCTCGTTTTTGATGATCACATGAGGGTAAAGGAACATTTTCCTTGACTGGTTCCGCAAACCGTTGAGACACAAGTTGCAGGACAGATGTTCCACTGTGCAATGCTTAAAAAATTCGTTGCGTTAAGAGTTACGGAAAGTAGAACTCAATTCTATACTTTCCGCAACGGTTTCTGCAACTTGTCTCGCAACGTTTTTGGCCGTTGAAGGGAAGGTAATTGGGCAGTGTTTTGCGCAACTTGTCCCGCAAGACCGTGGCGAGACAAGTTGCACGAAAAATTGCACAGTACAACAGCGCCTTACGACAAATTTTAAACACTAACAGAGTGATTACTGCATTATTTCGGAGTCATCATCGTCTTTGTCTTCATCAACGTCATTAGGATTACAAGGATCCATGATTCCCTTGAATTCACTCCGTTCTTCGTGGGCTCCGTACGAGGAGGGTCCAAGCTCGCTCTTCTGACTCCCAGGGAGACGAAGCTCTAGCGTTGTGACAGTTAGGCTGGCTGGCACTGTGTACGAAATATGGTCGCCCAAGTGACAAATCCAAGATGGGTTTGTGTCAACTGTGAACGTTGCTAGCTTCCTGCCTTTTATCAGATCCCACGCTTCGATTGATGTGGGTTGGTATCCCTTGGAATCAGTGGTTAACGCAATGTTGCCTTCTCGAATGAGGAATATTTTGGAAATTTCGGCGCCGACAAAATTGTAAAGTAGATTGCCACTTTCTACATCCCAAACTTTCATCCCGTTATCCTCAGCCGATTGGCCTGTCACAGCGCGCATGCTCTTTGACGAAATGGCAACCATTCCTCTCTGATTGGCATCATCTAATACGTGCACGATGCGACCAGATTCTGTGTCCCATAACACGGTTTTAATATCACTTTTCAGCTGCGCGAGAAGATACTTGCCGTCTTCTGTAATGGCTGCGCCACTATCCAAACTTAGCTGTTCGTCTTGAACTGGATCCAGCTGCTTGTGTAGGTGCGTCTTAGTGTAAAAAGCCAACAATGGGACTGTAGTTTCTTCTTGTTCCACATAAAAGCTGGCTTGAGAACATATCACAGTACTACCGTCTTGACTGATGAGAATTGTCTCTATGCGATACTTCTGGCCGAGCTTATGCTGTTCAACAACCTGGTAAAGAAGAAACCAAAGGGGCTCAGATAATTTGCCCCTGTCAACAGAAAGAAAGGGCTAAACTATAGCATGGAATACAGAGCCGCTTTTGAAACAAGTATTTTTCAGTGGCTCGCTGGCTCGGCAGTCAAATGAAACAATGATTAGTTGAATGGTTCGACAGTTCATTAGACACCCACCCATTGACGAGACGCGCAGCCGCCCATCCATTCGAAGATATACCTTACTTGTTCTTAAACTAAACATTGATTTTCACTCAATGATGAACCTTATTTCTTACTTAAACACTGACTTCTACTGGCAAGTCGCGGAGCCACAGCAATGACACTGCTTCAAAAATGGGCCTGTATTCTCTAGTTGTTCCAAAGAAATGCTTAAAAAGAGGACGGAAGAAGCTCCGTAAAGCCCTTAAATAAGTTATTCGTACGTGGGGGAGCAAAGCTGGTGCAAAGGTTAGAGCGCTCGCCTTACATCAATGTGTTCAGAGTTCGATTCCCGAACGTATTTGATTCCTAGTCTAACATCACGGCCGCACTGAATCCAGTTGAACTACATATTAAAATCATATTATTTTCGACGTACCTTCCCATTTTCCACGTCCCAAACTTTTAAGTTCCGTCTTCCGCGCGACAAACCAATCACTCTCTGTTTGTCAATAAAGCCAACGGCTTCCATCCTCTTGCTTGATTTCCCCTGCAGCACTCGTAGCGTTTCCGCACGGTCAAAGTCCATTACCTTGTAGTGATCAAAGTTGTCTTGCGCCTGCGGCCCAACAGCAATTCTACCAACGCCAACCTTGTCATTTAACATGCGCAACGGTTGAGGGAAATTGAAGGCTTTTATGGAACGGACTTTGACTCCGGCCAGTGCATCCCACACAGCTATCTCAGGCATCATTTTAACTGTACAGCTGGCAATCACGTGGCGATTATCGGCTGCAGCTGTCAGAGACCATATTGAATCCGCAAAACCATCAGTAAGGGTAGTAACGTCGGTCTCATCTTCATCAACGGCCTCCCTGGAGTCATAAATTCTGAGGATTCCATCGGAGCCTGCGGTCGCTACAAAGTCTCCCTTACGCCCAAACGTTCCAAAGCCTGATTGTAACCTAGCAACGACGATGGCGTTGCCACTGCCCAGATCCCATCTCACCAGCTCATAGTTGTTTCTAATGGCAACCGCCGCTTTTCCGTCTTCGGTGACCACGAGGCGATCATGTTGCGCAATTCCAAAGTCTGGAAAGTCCAAGATGTGCTGACCGGTTGCAAGGTTGTAGACTTTCACATCCGACTTCAGCGTACCCTCTATTACGACAATCAGCTGAAACTTGCTAGTCAGATGAATTTCTCTGATATTTCTTTCTTCCCATTTACCCATGACTTCTTCCTTTGTGATCTCTACGTCTATCTGGTGATTGTGGAACAGACATACTGTGAGAAGAGACGTCATTTATGTAAGACAGAAGCCGATAGACATCTTTCATAAATGGAGGCCGTATTAAGGAAAGTGGCTCAAAAAATTACCGGAAATCAAATCAAATCAAATCAAATGTTGGTTTTTGAGGAAAGGGGAAAACCCGGAGTACCCGGAGAAAAACCTCTCGGTGCAGAGTAGAGAACCAACAAACTCAACCCACATATGACGCCGAGTCTGGGAATCGAAACCGGGCCACATTGGTGGGAGGCAAGTGCTCTGACCACTGCGCCATCCCTGCATCCCACAAAGAAGGCGACTATTTTTAAATTAGTGAAATCGTAAACGAAATGGATGATATACCACTCAACTTAAATTCAACAACAAGGATTCTCATTTGGCAAAAGATGAATAAAATCAAACTTGGTTGACATATCGACAATGCAACTGCCGAAACTAAAATTCATAGTTGTCAAGTTACAGCTCATTTTCCTCAGCGCACATCATAACAACGGTCTCATAGTGCGGTTTTGTGATGTTAGAAAAATGTTGAGCCAGGGAATTAGACCATCTTTTGACACGACCGATTTATCACTTTTTACAATTCATGTGAATTAGATCTAATGGCCTCATTGGCCGTTTTTATGCTAGAGACGCATAATTCGTCTGGACGGATTATGCGTCTCTAGTATAAAAACGGCCATTTTAGTCTACATTTGCTGCTTAATATTGCCCCTCGCAGCGAGACCAAAAAGACTTGTCAGCATAAAAACAAAAGATATTCAAGATAAATCTCTTCATTTTTGAATCACCGGGATTAAGATGTAACATCTCTTTCAGCGCAATCCTGAATATGCTCCATTTCAACAAATTAAATCCTTGCAGTATGGCGGGACAAGTGCCACATAAACCTGGTTAAATGGCCTAGCTTCCGACGAGTAGAGCATCCGAACTAGTAATCGGAACGTCGTCGGTTCGACTCCCGTAAAGGAGCACTCGGATTTTTTCCCGAGTTTCCCCGAGTCCCAGCTCCCACGAGTCTCCTGTAGCTCAGCGGTAGTGCATCCGAACTAGTAATCGGAAGGTCGTAAGTTCGACTCCTACTAAGAAGCACTCGGATTTTTTCCGAGTATCCACGAGCCACCATTGCAAAAAAATACCATGTCTTCGAAAGACATTTTATTGGCTGCCATTTATGAAAAAGAGGTAAAAACACGATCGTCCGTCTTTACCAACACACGAGTAGACGCCGGAACTATATCTGAAATAACATTTTGTGCCCTGAAAACTCAGACATGCAGGGCTATATGATGACGGTCAAGGGTTAACTCTTGCAAACAACAGTTCGTATAATGCGGCTTTGATGCATTTGGGCGTGTGGTGCACTTAGTATAAAATCTATTGAGTGAAACTCAAGTATGGTGTTATTCAATTCTTGATGCACAATTGCAGGATTAAAGATAGAGGTTAAAGGTACACATGCACTTACCTTACGAATTTCCTTTCCTGTTTTGACATCAACAACGTGAACGGTTTTCTTCTTCCGAACACAGTAGACCGCCCTATCTCCTTTTGCATCCAAAGAACCAAATTCTTCTTCAACGTTAATGCCTTCAACAGGAATGTCGTTCAAAAGTTTCCCACTCTCTGTTTCCCAGATCCGGACACTAGCGTCTCCCAGGGAAACCAAAAGTTCATCGTTACTTGCGAATGCAACTGAGGGGAAGCCCCTGAACCAGTTTCCACTGTCCTTCATCGGGTGATATTCCTGGAGGATTTTGTTGGTTCTCGCGTTGATGAGATACATTTTGGATGAGGAGCCCGATGCCAGAAAGATATCGTCGCTGTTTGAGCTGATCTTTGCACACCAACAGGAATTAACATCCGTTGACGATTCATCAAAGCAAACCTTTCTTTGCCTTCTTCCACTTTTTATGTCTACGTAAAGCAAGCAGAGCCCTTCGGAACCGCGATTGCACGTCACGATTGTCTTGGAACCACTCGTGAAATTTACGTACTCAATCCCTCCGTGAAACTCCTCGTAAGAAATTGAATTTACAAGCGAGCCACCAACAGGTGTAAGGCATTGTTGGTTTGGAATGAAGGCGGGAACTGAGGGTGTACTCGCATTTTCCAAAACTTTCTTTAAGAAGGGATATTCCCCCTTCTTTGAGTACTTGTGCAAGCGACCGATGAGTTGAATGGGAAGCTGTCGTGGATCTTCACGGAGTGCGTATGCGGACAAGCCGAGACTCTTGCTGAAGAGTTCAAACTCTTTATCATCAGGATAAGAAGCCGTGGCAGCGTTGAAGTCTTGCTGAATGGCTTCCACGGACATGGCTTGAACCTTTGCCAGGAGAAATTCAAAGTTGCAAAGCGTTTCTTGCTTGTAAATCGGCAGTTGATTAGAATGCAAAAGATGATGTGGAAGTTCACTTAACTTGCGCAGATTAAAGATAGGTTTGTCGTCATTCGCGTCGAACATAAGTGGCTGTTTTGGGACCAGACGGTCCATGGACATTTGTTTTCCGCTTTTGTCGACAAAAGGCTTCCTCACACCGTCAGACCACTTTCCCAGGAAATAGTCACTTATGTTTGAGTGGACTGTGGCAACTTGTTTCGCTCCAAGGTAACGCTCACGGGCAACTTCGATAAACTGGCGATGATACCAATATATGACTCGTGCGCCATCCGCACCTCTGTCGATGAGGTAGTCTCCAATGTCAGAACGTATCCGGATCCATAGGAGGGGCGGCAATCGTCTTATGGGAGGAGTCCAGTACTGATATACGTCATTAAGCACAACGTCGTCCAACGACAAGATGTCTTCAAGCTCGGTTTCTGTCAAACCATTCTTTGACGCAGTGATGTAGGCCAAGGCTTGGCTAACGAGAACCTTGCCATGAATCCGCTCTACCCTTTCAAGAAGGCCATGGATAATCCCTTTAATTGTTGGAGCCAGTCTCGTCTCTTCAGGAGACGTATACGATTTCCAGCGGGAGGCCTCGTCAAAAGACAATTTCAGATACAAAGGCAGTGGACACTTCTTGAAAGCTTCCAACACTATTGTTTCTTGTTCACTCTGTAGTTGTCGTTTTGTAGCTTTCAACCAGCTGTCAAGAATTTCTTTTGCTGTGTCCACTGGCATCTTGGGAACTTCAATCAGGTCAGCTTCATCGTATTTCTCCTGAAAGAAGAATTTTGTCATAAATGTATGAGAGATGTTTCTTTCTTTCGATTTGACCATAAGCCAGTTTGTCACTTAATGTTGACATTTTTCAGCGGTCGGGAAGGATCTTATCAAAAGCTTGCCAAAGTACTGGGGAATTTAGAAGAAAGACTCTTAATCAATTTAAAGATGAGACACTTAGGCTTGAGTGTCTTTCTAAGCACGTAGAACTTCATCAATTCAACGTTATGCCCAAAAATACGGGAAATGAGATGCAAATCTCCTCAACTTCAGCACAGCAAGTATCCAAAAAATAAGATGAATTAACTTCATTGTTATATTCCTAGACTTTCACTCAACAAAACCAGCACTGTAAATGTTACCATCTATTTTTACAATTCCAAAATGAGTTTGCATTCGTTATTGCGGTTATAAAAGCGTATTCTACCCTTTTAAGGTACTTTAAAACATTTGAAGAAAGACCTTGTGAATAAAAAGTTATGTTCTCATAGTGCTGTCTTTGTTTGATTTGCTGAGAGTGTTGAAGGGAAAGTCTACTACATATATAGCAAAGCACTTAATGTCTGGTTCCTCGGGAAACTAGTTAGTTTGTTCTCCCGAGAGTCCTGGGTCCCTCGGGACCGTACATTATATGCATATAACTGTATTCTTCCTGTAAACATACCAAAGGTAACCCTAGAGGTGAACTTCTGTTGTAAGTAGGTAACTGACTTAAAAAAACAGAATTGGGGGAACGAAAAGCGCACATCTTCCTCCCCCACCCCACCCAATAACTCCCATCCTTGCGCATGCCCGTCGGTCGAGAAGCTGCTTACAAGACATTTCGGAAAATCGGCTAGTTACCTTAACGTTTTAAGATATAGGTAAAGGGGAGGGGGGCACAACCTCCTGCCTAATGGCGCACTTCATGTTGTTTATCACAACTAAGCGTTCATCGCCTGATTTCGTGAACTCATGGGTAAAAGTATCGCTCATTTGATACCTGTAGTTTTGGTAGACAAACGTATCCGTCTCCAGGGAGGGTCGACAAGACGATGTACACATCATCTGGGAGCTGCTTTGGAAGCCAATCCAACTCTCTTCCTGCGTCATCATCTGAGAGTTGATCAAGTGAGTCCAGGACGAGCACCAAAGGTTTGGACGACGATGCATTCTCTTCCAAACACTTGGGAAAAAACTCCAACAGCGATCGAATGTCCTGTTATAAAAGCAACGATTTTACGTATACGTTAAAATTATGATGCAAACGGCTAAAAGTGCAGCACCGACGGTAATGATTCCTTCCTCTATCCGTTGTCTATGGCGCAAAAATGAATACCTGATTGTGGAGTCATAGCCATAGTTTATTTACCCACGAGGAGCTTAGGAGTCGTAACTCGTTGAAACGCTCCTCTTGCAACCAATTCAGGGTCCTATCTAGGGTATTTGAGGGGTAGAAGCTTCCCCCCCAAAATGCCCAGCTTCCCCCCAAAAATATTGTTATCATTACAGTATATAAGTAACTATACCGGAAAAATCATCCAGACGCAACGAGATCAGTGCACATGAACTTGGCAAAGGTAGCTGCGATTGTAAATGTATTACCGGTGACAACAGGCACTGTTGAGCACTCCTTCAGGGCCATGAGCTAATTAAAACAAGGCTCCGCAGTAGGCTCGGTGCGGATGCACTTGAACACACCATGCGCATTTGCATCGAAGGTCCTGACCAGTTGTCAGATTACGTCCTGGAGTCAGTGGTTGATCATCAGATTACAAAAGTGTAAAAGAAGCGCAAACTAGCTTTGTAATTCAATTCAATTTCAATTCAACTTTTTAAAGAAGGAAAGTACATGTAGATCCTGAAGTTGATCAGGGAGATTTTCCAAAGATCAATTGCCATGATTTGTTGACCAGTATTTCACACTCGATTAAACGCATTGTCAGTTAACAGTCGCATCTACCGCGGTCAGTTTTTATTTACAGGTTTACAGTTATCTAGAATTTTGCAGTAGT
>NC_090872.1:4843114-4870669 GCF_036669935.1 Montipora foliosa | reverse complement strand
GGTTTCATGGTTATAGATCGTTCATGAATTCACTCTGCTGACTCACAAAATAGAGACCTTTAGCAACAAAGTTTTCGGGCAATACCGCGAACCGCGAACCTCGGGAAATCACGTGATCTTGTCCTTGCCGTCACGTTTGCAGTCAGCGGTTCGAGTTTCAACTTTAAGACACCGTTCTTGCGGTAAGTGATTTACGGCAGCGTTTTATAGCCAGAGATCAGTCAGACTTTCCGTTTGACCATATCATTCGTGTTGTTACATCTGTTTGCTATCTATTGGGAACAATTTTGAAGATCAAATATACCTTTTGGGAGAATTTGAGCTGTTTGATTCGAGAGCAGTTGTAGCAATGAAAAATCCAAGATGGCGGTGCCGATGTGCATAACCGGAACGGCTTGCTAAAGTTCAAATTTCGAGCTAACCTTTAACGGCAAACGACCACATAGCCCGAAAACTTCGGTGCTAAAAGGTCTCTTATAGCTTCATCGAATCGAGCAAAATTTGACAGGTGACCATTTTACAGATGCAGCTATGTTACCTGGCCTAATAATGGAAGCGAGGCTGCCGATGACCCTGTTTTGATACAAACCTTTGTGCTTTTCTCATGCTAATCAAGACTAATTAGCATTACAACAACGCAATTTACATGATAAAAGCATTGAGGTCTGTATCAAGACAAGGTCACCAGCAGCCTTGAAGCAATTCATAGGCTAGGTCACTGAAGAAACAACTGTAAAATGGCTTATTTTCATTCTGTATATCTTCTTTTTCTACAAGCAATGTTTAAAAAGACTCCCGAGATTTTGTTTTTGTTTTTTGTTAACTAAATACTCGAGATTAACAGAGTCCATTACGAGTTGCCGTGGGTCACGTGAGGCTAAGTCACAAGCTTCACTCCGTTCTACGTGAAACGTGAAACGGCAAATCGACGTTTGCCATAAACGTGATGCTAAATCTCTCCTTTAAACTCCCTCTTGTTTACAGCGGCTACGGCTACGGCAAACACTTTTGATCTAAAAGAGAAAGAATAATGCTGCAAGCGCTGTACGCATGCATTTTAGTACATTTATTTTCCGTACCGTACAAAGTGAAAAAAATCCAAATTTTTTTATTTGACAATAACGTTAGAAAGCAACAATAAAATTAATATATATATATATTTGAAGTGCTAAGACGAAAGGTAAAAGCAATTGTCGCTTAATTATGAGTTCAGGAGGCTTCCGAGCCAAGACTTCTGCGATTCCAGTGCAGTGGTGTTCTCAGCTTGGGAGAAAGTAAAGGAAAAGGAAAGTAACTTTATTTAAGTGTCCAGTTGTTCTAGCGCTGGAGCAGTAATTGTGGACATTGTAAACTAAAATTAACAATTAACTCAAATCAAGTCAAATGATGGTTTTTGAGGAGAGGGGAGACCGGAGTACCCGGAGAAAACCTCTCGGTGCAGAGTAGAGAACGAACAAACTCAACCCACATGTGATGCCGAATCTGAGAAATGAACCCGGGCCTTATTGCTGGGAGGCGAGTGCTCTCACCACTACGCCATCCTATCGTTTTATTATTAAGTTCTCTCATCCACATTGGAGAACTTAATTAAGTAACGACGACGACGACGGCAACGAGAACGTCATCTCAAAATATAAATTCACGCGTTCTTGTAATCACTTCGAGACTATTTCAACTTTCTAATATTACAGGGGTGTGGTAGTTCCTCAACCATGACACTGGTTGGAACGGCACTTAATTTAGGGGAGAAAATGAAACTTTATCCTCAAGTGCTAACGTTCTTCATAAAACCTCAAATATGGCTATTTCACATTGTTGTTTTGCAAACGAGGACAAAGAAAATGAACAGAAGTGAACAACGCACGTGCAGAGCGTGCCAAGCTACTGTTTTTGCCACTAAATATGTAAATTTGTGACGTTCTTGTTGTCGTCGCCGTTAACGTTGCTTAAAGCTCGCTATTGTACGGCGTGAAAGAGATGGAATAATCGCGAAAAACTTATAATATTGCAAAGTTATATTGCAAGAGTTCTTAGAGTCCCTAATACAGAGATTAAGCATTGCGTTTTCGTAAAACGTTAAACGGTAGCCTGTTGTTTTTCATAAAAGCATGAAAATTATCTCATTATAACTTTTCCATCTCTTTCGGGACATTACGTGGTATCTGTTGTTATCAAATGTTCGACCTCGGATATTGCGTTTCTAGCTTTGTGATTCGTTCACCCAATGTCGGTTATCAGCTCATATACCGTATGACCTAATATGGAAACTGATTGCATCAAGTGTTGCCAAGCTGGAAACTGATTGGTTTTAATTTCCAAGTGTCCAAGTGTTCAGAATTTAATGAAAATTAATATTAATAATAATAATAATAATAATAATAATATTATTATTATTATTATTATTGTTATTATTATTATTATTATTCCATTCGCGCTTGTGCGAGACTGGTTATAGCCAACTCCACCATCTCTTAGTATATACTCAATTTCTGATTGGTCAATGACAAATGCATAAATCGCGGGTTATAGAGTGCAATACGGAAGTTGCTATGGAAACACAGCGATAGAGTGATTTTGCTGAGTATATAATAAGTATAGGTAATCTTATGAACGCGAGCGCATTTTGTGACTTTTGGGCACGAGAGATGTTTTGAAAGTTTTCAAAATTGCTTGTGTGTCACGCACGTATCGACCTCAAATCAAACTGTGTGAATATGTACAGGTATCATATTTTGTTATTTGATTTTCGTTTTTCTTTCGAACGTTAAACAAGGTGATTCCTAAGTCGCAAGCTTGTAAAGCGAAATTCGTGCAAATTGTCGTTAAGATCTTTTTTATAGCTGCACACGGTTTAACATTTAATTTATAACAATCATCGTGAAGTATATAATTTTTTAGCCTCGGTAAAATAAAGGAGACATTTTTCTCACTTTGCGAAACAAGTTGCTTGATGGGTGTTACGACGTTTCTTGCAACTTGTCTCGTTTTTGATGATCACATGAGGGTAAAGGAACATTTTCCTTGACTGGTTCCGCAAACCGTTGAGACACAAGTTGCAGGACAGATGTTCCACTGTGCAATGCTTAAAAAATTCGTTGCGTTAAGAGTTACGGAAAGTAGAACTCAATTCTATACTTTCCGCAACGGTTTCTGCAACTTGTCTCGCAACGTTTTTGGCCGTTGAAGGGAAGGTAATTGGGCAGTGTTTTGCGCAACTTGTCCCGCAAGACCGTGGCGAGACAAGTTGCACGAAAAATTGCACAGTACAACAGCGCCTTACGACAAATTTTAAACACTAACAGAGTGATTACTGCATTATTTCGGAGTCATCATCGTCTTTGTCTTCATCAACGTCATTAGGATTACAAGGATCCATGATTCCCTTGAATTCACTCCGTTCTTCGTGGGCTCCGTACGAGGAGGGTCCAAGCTCGCTCTTCTGACTCCCAGGGAGACGAAGCTCTAGCGTTGTGACAGTTAGGCTGGCTGGCACTGTGTACGAAATATGGTCGCCCAAGTGACAAATCCAAGATGGGTTTGTGTCAACTGTGAACGTTGCTAGCTTCCTGCCTTTTATCAGATCCCACGCTTCGATTGATGTGGGTTGGTATCCCTTGGAATCAGTGGTTAACGCAATGTTGCCTTCTCGAATGAGGAATATTTTGGAAATTTCGGCGCCGACAAAATTGTAAAGTAGATTGCCACTTTCTACATCCCAAACTTTCATCCCGTTATCCTCAGCCGATTGGCCTGTCACAGCGCGCATGCTCTTTGACGAAATGGCAACCATTCCTCTCTGATTGGCATCATCTAATACGTGCACGATGCGACCAGATTCTGTGTCCCATAACACGGTTTTAATATCACTTTTCAGCTGCGCGAGAAGATACTTGCCGTCTTCTGTAATGGCTGCGCCACTATCCAAACTTAGCTGTTCGTCTTGAACTGGATCCAGCTGCTTGTGTAGGTGCGTCTTAGTGTAAAAAGCCAACAATGGGACTGTAGTTTCTTCTTGTTCCACATAAAAGCTGGCTTGAGAACATATCACAGTACTACCGTCTTGACTGATGAGAATTGTCTCTATGCGATACTTCTGGCCGAGCTTATGCTGTTCAACAACCTGGTAAAGAAGAAACCAAAGGGGCTCAGATAATTTGCCCCTGTCAACAGAAAGAAAGGGCTAAACTATAGCATGGAATACAGAGCCGCTTTTGAAACAAGTATTTTTCAGTGGCTCGCTGGCTCGGCAGTCAAATGAAACAATGATTAGTTGAATGGTTCGACAGTTCATTAGACACCCACCCATTGACGAGACGCGCAGCCGCCCATCCATTCGAAGATATACCTTACTTGTTCTTAAACTAAACATTGATTTTCACTCAATGATGAACCTTATTTCTTACTTAAACACTGACTTCTACTGGCAAGTCGCGGAGCCACAGCAATGACACTGCTTCAAAAATGGGCCTGTATTCTCTAGTTGTTCCAAAGAAATGCTTAAAAAGAGGACGGAAGAAGCTCCGTAAAGCCCTTAAATAAGTTATTCGTACGTGGGGGAGCAAAGCTGGTGCAAAGGTTAGAGCGCTCGCCTTACATCAATGTGTTCAGAGTTCGATTCCCGAACGTATTTGATTCCTAGTCTAACATCACGGCCGCACTGAATCCAGTTGAACTACATATTAAAATCATATTATTTTCGACGTACCTTCCCATTTTCCACGTCCCAAACTTTTAAGTTCCGTCTTCCGCGCGACAAACCAATCACTCTCTGTTTGTCAATAAAGCCAACGGCTTCCATCCTCTTGCTTGATTTCCCCTGCAGCACTCGTAGCGTTTCCGCACGGTCAAAGTCCATTACCTTGTAGTGATCAAAGTTGTCTTGCGCCTGCGGCCCAACAGCAATTCTACCAACGCCAACCTTGTCATTTAACATGCGCAACGGTTGAGGGAAATTGAAGGCTTTTATGGAACGGACTTTGACTCCGGCCAGTGCATCCCACACAGCTATCTCAGGCATCATTTTAACTGTACAGCTGGCAATCACGTGGCGATTATCGGCTGCAGCTGTCAGAGACCATATTGAATCCGCAAAACCATCAGTAAGGGTAGTAACGTCGGTCTCATCTTCATCAACGGCCTCCCTGGAGTCATAAATTCTGAGGATTCCATCGGAGCCTGCGGTCGCTACAAAGTCTCCCTTACGCCCAAACGTTCCAAAGCCTGATTGTAACCTAGCAACGACGATGGCGTTGCCACTGCCCAGATCCCATCTCACCAGCTCATAGTTGTTTCTAATGGCAACCGCCGCTTTTCCGTCTTCGGTGACCACGAGGCGATCATGTTGCGCAATTCCAAAGTCTGGAAAGTCCAAGATGTGCTGACCGGTTGCAAGGTTGTAGACTTTCACATCCGACTTCAGCGTACCCTCTATTACGACAATCAGCTGAAACTTGCTAGTCAGATGAATTTCTCTGATATTTCTTTCTTCCCATTTACCCATGACTTCTTCCTTTGTGATCTCTACGTCTATCTGGTGATTGTGGAACAGACATACTGTGAGAAGAGACGTCATTTATGTAAGACAGAAGCCGATAGACATCTTTCATAAATGGAGGCCGTATTAAGGAAAGTGGCTCAAAAAATTACCGGAAATCAAATCAAATCAAATGTTGGTTTTTGAGGAAAGGGGAAAACCGGAGTACCCGGAGAAAAACCTCTCGGTGCAGAGTAGAGAACCAACAAACTCAACCCACATATGACGCCGAGTCTGGGAATCGAAACCGGGCCACATTGGTGGGAGGCAAGTGCTCTGACCACTGCGCCATCCCTGCATCCCACAAAGAAGGCGACTATTTTTAAATTAGTGAAATCGTAAACGAAATGGATGATATACCACTCAACTTAAATTCAACAACAAGGATTCTCATTTGGCAAAAGATGAATAAAATCAAACTTGGTTGACATATCGACAATGCAACTGCCGAAACTAAAATTCATAGTTGTCAAGTTACAGCTCATTTTCCTCAGCGCACATCATAACAACGGTCTCATAGTGCGGTTTTGTGATGTTAGAAAAATGTTGAGCCAGGGAATTAGACCATCTTTTGACACGACCGATTTATCACTTTTTACAATTCATGTGAATTAGATCTAATGGCCTCATTGGCCGTTTTTATGCTAGAGACGCATAATTCGTCTGGACGGATTATGCGTCTCTAGTATAAAAACGGCCATTTTAGTCTACATTTGCTGCTTAATATTGCCCCTCGCAGCGAGACCAAAAAGACTTGTCAGCATAAAACAAAAGATATTCAAGATAAATCTCTTCATTTTTGAATCACCGGGATTAAGATGTAACATCTCTTTCAGCGCAATCCTGAATATGCTCCATTTCAACAAATTAAATCCTTGCAGTATGGCGGGACAAGTGCCACATAAACCTGGTTAAATGGCCTAGCTTCCGACGAGTAGAGCATCCGAACTAGTAATCGGAACGTCGTCGGTTCGACTCCCGTAAAGGAGCACTCGGATTTTTTCCCGAGTTTCCCCGAGTCCCAGCTCCCACGAGTCTCCTGTAGCTCAGCGGTAGTGCATCCGAACTAGTAATCGGAAGGTCGTAAGTTCGACTCCTACTAAGAAGCACTCGGATTTTTTCCGAGTATCCACGAGCCACCATTGCAAAAAAATACCATGTCTTCGAAAGACATTTTATTGGCTGCCATTTATGAAAAAGAGGTAAAAACACGATCGTCCGTCTTTACCAACACACGAGTAGACGCCGGAACTATATCTGAAATAACATTTTGTGCCCTGAAAACTCAGACATGCAGGGCTATATGATGACGGTCAAGGGTTAACTCTTGCAAACAACAGTTCGTATAATGCGGCTTTGATGCATTTGGGCGTGTGGTGCACTTAGTATAAAATCTATTGAGTGAAACTCAAGTATGGTGTTATTCAATTCTTGATGCACAATTGCAGGATTAAAGATAGAGGTTAAAGGTACACATGCACTTACCTTACGAATTTCCTTTCCTGTTTTGACATCAACAACGTGAACGGTTTTCTTCTTCCGAACACAGTAGACCGCCCTATCTCCTTTTGCATCCAAAGAACCAAATTCTTCTTCAACGTTAATGCCTTCAACAGGAATGTCGTTCAAAAGTTTCCCACTCTCTGTTTCCCAGATCCGGACACTAGCGTCTCCCAGGGAAACCAAAAGTTCATCGTTACTTGCGAATGCAACTGAGGGGAAGCCCCTGAACCAGTTTCCACTGTCCTTCATCGGGTGATATTCCTGGAGGATTTTGTTGGTTCTCGCGTTGATGAGATACATTTTGGATGAGGAGCCCGATGCCAGAAAGATATCGTCGCTGTTTGAGCTGATCTTTGCACACCAACAGGAATTAACATCCGTTGACGATTCATCAAAGCAAACCTTTCTTTGCCTTCTTCCACTTTTTATGTCTACGTAAAGCAAGCAGAGCCCTTCGGAACCGCGATTGCACGTCACGATTGTCTTGGAACCACTCGTGAAATTTACGTACTCAATCCCTCCGTGAAACTCCTCGTAAGAAATTGAATTTACAAGCGAGCCACCAACAGGTGTAAGGCATTGTTGGTTTGGAATGAAGGCGGGAACTGAGGGTGTACTCGCATTTTCCAAAACTTTCTTTAAGAAGGGATATTCCCCCTTCTTTGAGTACTTGTGCAAGCGACCGATGAGTTGAATGGGAAGCTGTCGTGGATCTTCACGGAGTGCGTATGCGGACAAGCCGAGACTCTTGCTGAAGAGTTCAAACTCTTTATCATCAGGATAAGAAGCCGTGGCAGCGTTGAAGTCTTGCTGAATGGCTTCCACGGACATGGCTTGAACCTTTGCCAGGAGAAATTCAAAGTTGCAAAGCGTTTCTTGCTTGTAAATCGGCAGTTGATTAGAATGCAAAAGATGATGTGGAAGTTCACTTAACTTGCGCAGATTAAAGATAGGTTTGTCGTCATTCGCGTCGAACATAAGTGGCTGTTTTGGGACCAGACGGTCCATGGACATTTGTTTTCCGCTTTTGTCGACAAAAGGCTTCCTCACACCGTCAGACCACTTTCCCAGGAAATAGTCACTTATGTTTGAGTGGACTGTGGCAACTTGTTTCGCTCCAAGGTAACGCTCACGGGCAACTTCGATAAACTGGCGATGATACCAATATATGACTCGTGCGCCATCCGCACCTCTGTCGATGAGGTAGTCTCCAATGTCAGAACGTATCCGGATCCATAGGAGGGGCGGCAATCGTCTTATGGGAGGAGTCCAGTACTGATATACGTCATTAAGCACAACGTCGTCCAACGACAAGATGTCTTCAAGCTCGGTTTCTGTCAAACCATTCTTTGACGCAGTGATGTAGGCCAAGGCTTGGCTAACGAGAACCTTGCCATGAATCCGCTCTACCCTTTCAAGAAGGCCATGGATAATCCCTTTAATTGTTGGAGCCAGTCTCGTCTCTTCAGGAGACGTATACGATTTCCAGCGGGAGGCCTCGTCAAAAGACAATTTCAGATACAAAGGCAGTGGACACTTCTTGAAAGCTTCCAACACTATTGTTTCTTGTTCACTCTGTAGTTGTCGTTTTGTAGCTTTCAACCAGCTGTCAAGAATTTCTTTTGCTGTGTCCACTGGCATCTTGGGAACTTCAATCAGGTCAGCTTCATCGTATTTCTCCTGAAAGAAGAATTTTGTCATAAATGTATGAGAGATGTTTCTTTCTTTCGATTTGACCATAAGCCAGTTTGTCACTTAATGTTGACATTTTTCAGCGGTCGGGAAGGATCTTATCAAAAGCTTGCCAAAGTACTGGGGAATTTAGAAGAAAGACTCTTAATCAATTTAAAGATGAGACACTTAGGCTTGAGTGTCTTTCTAAGCACGTAGAACTTCATCAATTCAACGTTATGCCCAAAAATACGGGAAATGAGATGCAAATCTCCTCAACTTCAGCACAGCAAGTATCCAAAAAATAAGATGAATTAACTTCATTGTTATATTCCTAGACTTTCACTCAACAAAACCAGCACTGTAAATGTTACCATCTATTTTTACAATTCCAAAATGAGTTTGCATTCGTTATTGCGGTTATAAAAGCGTATTCTACCCTTTTAAGGTACTTTAAAACATTTGAAGAAAGACCTTGTGAATAAAAAAGTTATGTTCTCATAGTGCTGTCTTTGTTTGATTTGCTGAGAGTGTTGAAGGGAAAGTCTACTACATATATAGCAAAGCACTTAATGTCTGGTTCCTCGGGAAACTAGTTAGTTTGTTCTCCCGAGAGTCCTGGGTCCCTCGGGACCGTACATTATATGCATATAACTGTATTCTTCCTGTAAACATACCAAAGGTAACCCTAGAGGTGAACTTTCTGTTGTAAGTAGGTAACTGACTTAAAAAAAACAGAATTGGGGGAACGAAAAGCGCACATCTTCCTCCCCACCCCACCCAATAACTCCCATCCTTGCGCATGCCCGTCGGTCGAGAAGCTGCTTACAAGACATTTCGGAAAATCGGCTAGTTACCTTAACGTTTTAAGATATAGGTAAAGGGGAGGGGGCACAACCTCCTGCCTAATGGCGCACTTCATGTTGTTTATCACAACTAAGCGTTCATCGCCTGATTTCGTGAACTCATGGGTAAAAGTATCGCTCATTTGATACCTGTAGTTTTGGTAGACAAACGTATCCGTCTCCAGGGAGGGTCGACAAGACGATGTACACATCATCTGGGAGCTGCTTTGGAAGCCAATCCAACTCTCTTCCTGCGTCATCATCTGAGAGTTGATCAAGTGAGTCCAGGACGAGCACCAAAGGTTTGGACGACGATGCATTCTCTTCCAAACACTTGGGAAAAAACTCCAACAGCGATCGAATGTCCTGTTATAAAAGCAACGATTTTACGTATACGTTAAAATTATGATGCAAACGGCTAAAAGTGCAGCACCGACGGTAATGATTCCTTCCTCTATCCGTTGTCTATGGCGCAAAAATGAATACCTGATTGTGGAGTCATAGCCATAGTTTATTTACCCACGAGGAGCTTAGGAGTCGTAACTCGTTGAAACGCTCTCTTGCAACCAATTCAGGGTCCTATCTAGGGTATTTGAGGGGTAGAAGCTTCCCCCCCAAAATGCCCAGCTTCCCCCCAAAAATATTGTTATCATTACAGTATATAAGTAACTATACCGGAAAAATCATCCAGACGCAACGAGATCAGTGCACATGAACTTGGCAAAGGTAGCTGCGATTGTAAATGTATTACCGGTGACAACAGGCACTGTTGAGCACTCCTTCAGGGCCATGAAGCTAATTAAAACAAGGCTCCGCAGTAGGCTCGGTGCGGATGCACTTGAACACACCATGCGCATTTGCATCGAAGGTCCTGACCAGTTGTCAGATTACGTCCTGGAGTCAGTGGTTGATCATCAGATTACAAAAGTGTAAAGAAGCGCAAACTAGCTTTGTAATTCAATTCAATTTCAATTCAACTTTTTAAAGAAGGAAAGTACATTTAGATCCTGAAGTTGATCAGGGAGATTTTCCAAAGATCAATTGCCATGATTTGTTGACCAGTATTTTCACACTCGATTAAACGCATTGTCAGTTAACAGTCGCATCTACCGCGGTCAGTTTTTATTTACAGGTTTACAGTTATCTAGAATTTTGCAGTAGTTACGAGCATTGGTAAGAAATGGGAAAGTGCCGTTGTTGAGTTTATTTATTTTATTCACGTACTACCAAGTCAACGAGTATGTATAAATATTTGTGGAATTAGACGTGTCGGGTAACTCTTCTGTTCACGTTAGCAAATATCGGAGCTCAGTTTAACATTGTCAGAACGTGATCACGACTAAAAAATAAAATAAAATGCTACTGCAACATTTCTCAAAATTGTGTCTCAAAATGCACCAGATTGCATCTCAGCGCATATTCATTTCAAAAACTTTCCTGGGGAGCATGCCCCCGACCCCCCTAGGAACCTCGTGGCCTTCGGCCACTCGGTACTTCTCCCCCAAACGATAAATCCTAGATAGAACCCTGACCATGATATACCACAGAGGATAGACCACAGCACCGGGAACTCCATGCCATACTCTTTGCGAATAGTGTATTTGTTCTTTTACATCCCACGTGTTATGAGCATTGAAGGGTTGTGAGACGGGGCTTACGGTTTGTCGTCCATATCCAAGAAACTAGAAAGTCTAAAGCCGCATCCACACGAGCACATTTACTGTGGCAATTTTTGTGTGACAATTTTTATTTGCCCGTCTATATGACAAAATTTGCCCAAATTTTAAGTGACAAATTCATTTGCTGAAAAACCATTTGCAGATGTCATTACAAAGGCAGCCCTTTCCCCTCGGTTATTTAAAGACCTTGAGTGTTGGCCCTGCCGCAGTAGAACCTAAGCCCTCCCGCATGGCAGCCCGGTGCTCAACCAACTGAGTCAACTGAGCCACCGGTGCGGAGGCGAGAAAATGGACTTGGTTATCACCTAATACATCGTATGACCTTAAATGGAATCAGATTGTAACTTCCGTTCGTTTTATAATACTGAATGTTCAGCTAACGCTGACGAGACCGATTATAGCCGTCAGCTTAGGCTCAGGGAATAAGTCTTAATCAGACGGATACAAAATGAAGGTTGTTTCTTGCTTACCTGAGGCACCTTCTTCTCTTCCTCCTGGTCCTCCGACGCGTTTGCCTTACAAATTTGTTCACAAACGCTGCGCATTAGTGAACGCGCATCTGATGAATCTGGAGTAGTACCGATAAATCTTACAATGACGGAGGCCGTTTCTTTCTCCAACCATTTTTTCATTTGCATCGCAATTTTAGCCATCAAGGATGTCTTTCCACACCCGGATTCTCCGAATAAAACAACAACTTGGTCTTTCTTCAATCTCTCTCTAACGGTTGTCAGATACTCGTCGCGGCCATGGAATAACTCACATTTCTTTCTACAGAAAGATCCGTGCTGAAGGATCTCATCGGTTAAGGCATCTTCTTTCGTATTCAATTGGTTTTCATCGATTCCCTGGTTTATTTTGTCCGTCAAGATGTTATAAAAGTCAGTGCAAAGTTTTTCGATGTAATCTGCATGTTCGTGAGACGCACCAGGATCTATACCGTTTTTATGCCACTTAACGTTGTACTGGATTACACTGTTACTTGGCAACGCTACAGGAAGGTCCTCTTCTTTGAGTTTGTGTAGAAGCTGTAGGGCAGGTTCATCCACACTGGATGGACTCCCCCAGGTTTTGTCGACAAATTTTCCAGTGTTGGAGTCGCCCATGTTGTCATTAATGTCCGTGATTACTCTTTTGAACCAGAAGCAGTGCTTCTCCTGGTCGATAGCATCTATTATGCCTCTACGGATTTCATCTTCCGTGACTACAACAAAGAAAAAAGAAAAAATTGATACCGTTAGTATTGCAATACCACGAAATTAGCGGTTTCCTGTCCCTTCGTTAATTTGCTGGCGGTTGCATTCTTATGCCAAAGCGTTTGAAAATGCCGATGAAGTTAACATTGAGAGGATTTTCAAGTTTCGGCCAGATGCCCTAACCAGCAACTTTCAATCCCTTACTACCAATTGTAAGGCATTTTTAACACACCAAGCCACTTAAGGACAATATTTACAATAAATTTCCCGCCAAAACTCTTGGTTTTGGACCACACGAGTGGGTATTCCTTATCCAAAGCGTAATACATGAAATTGGTAACGCAAGAATTGTGATTGGTTGGCGATAATTCCGCTTTGTGAAAATGTCATGAGACAAATTTACAGACATTGTATACTGCTGGTCGTGGACTAGTTCTATAGTTTCGTGTCATCTTGTTAAGAAATAGATAGAAAAATGTTTCAAGTAATACCTGACATGTAGTACTTGTGTCGATTGCTTTCTTTGTCCAAACCTTTCTCAGCAGCAGTTCTCAAAACAACCTGCATTCTCTCAAACGCGGTCCACCAATCAGAAGACGCCTTTTTTCGTAACTCTTCATTTTCGTAGTCCCGATAGTGAGGTAGCTGAGATGTGATTGGCTGGAGCAGATACTGAGCGGGAACCGCATTTTCATCTCTCCGAAACCATTTTGTCAGTAGTCCATGGTCGTCTTGGTTTTCAACGGCTTCAAGGAGTTTGTCGAACTCAGAGGCAGTGATCTTGACCGGAAATGGACGGTAGCCATATTTCTGTCCCAGGAAGGTCTGAAATAAACAGAAGTTGTTGATTGAGAAACCATAAAATCAATTAAAAATAACAAAAGACTGGGTCCACTCACAATGAAGTTGGGTCCAGTTGAAAGCCTCTGACATGCGCGTAGCTCTCTCATGCATAACTCAGTGGTCATGTGATCATCAGTGGACTCGTCCCGGACTCCCCATCTCATGTCCACCACTTGAAAGTCATAACCTCTCTCTTGGCAATAGGACTTGAGCCGAGGATACACTCGCTCCATCAGTGTGTTACGTTCCACGGACGTGTCTAAGAACCGAACGCGTAAGGATATTGAGCAGTGCATAGAATGATATGTTTATAAATTGATTCAATTTAGGTCATCTAGGCATCGATGAAATGATGTCAACGTTTTCGTATTTAACAACATAAACGTCTCTAGTCTAATGATGTTTTCAAATCTCTGGAAACCTTTGCAAACTATTAACAGTCTATGAAGACCTTTTCTTCATTTTTGTTGGAAGTGACGGTTTGTACTAGGTAGAAAGAACTATGCACGCGCAAACCTCAAACCCGTTGTTTGACTAATACCTTAAACGAGCGCATAATTAAATCAGCCATCGTTTGAAACATAAGGAAGCATTTAGGAAGCTGCCCTTGTATAAATGTAGAAATAATCGTTTCAGTAACAGTTTTTTACCATATTGTGTCCGCAAATGGGATGCTAACCCATAGCCTTACACGTTTAAATATATTACCTTTATTGTTTTAGTATTACATATATGCCATATATTTATCATCTATTGTAAACTTGAGTTTTTCAATTTCAATTTTTACTATTGTAAATTGCCAATCAAGTATTTTAATAAACATTATCATCATGTACGGCTGTTCCATTCTGACGAGGCCCTACCAAGACTGCCTCTTCTTTGATGGTATGTCTTTGCGCATGCGTCAGACCGCAAGACCGTGGGGGTTCAGCTTCTAAAAGATGAACATGCTTGTTTAAGATGCAACACCTATCAATAATGTACCTGTAAATGTGGAGCTGGTGAAGATCCGGACAATTTTTATTTTTTCAGGGTAAATAAAATCCAAATCTCCCGCGAATGCCATCTTCACTTTCTCCTCATAACTCAAGTTATCTGTTACTTCATCTGTGACGTCAACGTCTTTATTCTCATCGGTTTTTTCATCTTCTTTTTGATTGTCCTCATGTGACGAGCTGCTACTTTTTCTACTTGCTGTTGCAGAACTGTTCTTGCTCGAACTATGCTTGCTCGCCTGGTCGTCATCTTTCTCGCTGTCCTCCTTTTCAGAATCGCTTTTTCCCTTGCCTTCATCATCAGAACTCTTCTCGGATTGCTCCTCGTCTTCGTAGTTTCGTTCAAGCGAGCCCCTGTCTCTATGACTGTCTTGTTTACTCGGCTTCTCTGGCGATGCCTCTCTGTTCTGATTGATGGTTGGAGCTTCAGTTGGCTGCAATTGATTGTAACCTACCTGTGTCAAGATAAAACGAAGAAAACTGGCATTAAAACTGACATTTGGATTGTAGTACGAAGAACCGTGAAGAACAAGCACTCCGTCTTGACCACTAGTAGTTGAAAAAGAAGGCAAGGATCTCATGGATATACACACCAACCATAACTCTAAAAAAATGACCATTCTAAATCAGTTTCTAGAACTAAATATTGCTATAGCAATAAGATAAACGAAAGTTTAGACCTAATCACTGAAATGGGCACTTAAACTTAATCTGTAAAATGAGAGTTTAACCTTGGGGACTCGTTGTGGGTATATCCGTGAGATCTTTCCCAAAAAGAATCTAGACTCTCGAACTGAATGCGCACGCGGAGAAGCGAAAACTCCCATCAGTCATCGAATCTATAGAGTGTTTTCACGTGACGTCACGACGGTCAATTGGTGTTCCTAAACAATGCAACGGCGGCCATGCTGGTGTACCCAACTAATCCTCGGGGAATTGAGCTCTTTTATCATGCAAACGTTTTCTTTTGTTTCGGTGGCAAAACAAGGTTACTGATCACATGAGTGAAAACATTATATTGTAGCATTCTCGCCTCTGTGCTCGCAAGCATGTTAAGCATTTTCTTTCACTTTCTAACGTTTTCTTTTGCAGAATTCATGAATTTAACCAAATTTAGGACCCTATTGATTTACTCGCATTCTGTGTAGCCCGCTGGGGTGTTTAAGTATGCACAAATAAATACTCGAGGCAAGCTTATGCCGGAGATGTAATATTGTGAAATCGGAAGAAGAAAGCAAATCCAAACGAGAAACTTTATTATAAGCCAACTGCTCCGTTCAAATTGGGAAATATCTGAAAGTGCGTTTTTCTGTAGGTTTGTTTTACTCAATTTCGTTTTTATTATATTTTCTCGATTGTCATTTTGTTGATGTTCTAGTATTTGTAGTCAAACCGTCGCTGTAGTAAAGAATGTACGCGTCTGAAGTTTATCCCGAGTCAACCGTTCTTCCGAGAAAGCTACACTATTATTAACATTTTCATGATGGCGACATGCTCAGAAATGCAAGTGATTAGATGCACACGCCGGGTTATGTAAATAAGCGTCACGAATTGTCGCCTGGCTCGTCTCCTCATCTTGTCTGGAAATACATAAAATCAACGTCACAAAGTCATGCAAAGTGTCCCCTTATCCCTACTCCTCAATAAAAGGTAAAAAACTGGAGGTTGCAGGTTGCAGGTTAGAGTTGCAGGTTACTGTTTCACCATAGCTGAAAAACCCAAAGCTTTACTAATGTTACCGTTAGGCCTAAAAATTAATGTTTAAGCCTAAGGTTAGCATTTTTGCAAACGTTTGGGTTGTTTCAGTTATAGTAAAACAATGACCTGCAACCCCGACCTGCATCCAGCTGCGACCTGCACTTTACACCCGCCGGTAATAACTACTTAATAACCGAGAGTGAGGTCGTTACAGCAAAATCTCAAACTGAAGCCTTGCCGTATTGACCGAGCGACAACTAGGTCAATGCAGCTAGGCCGAGCTTTGAGATTTTGCTGTAACGACCGAGCAGTCGAGGTTATTTGACTTGTTTATTATATGGCTAACAGAACGGTTCTAAAGAAGAAAAAAACTAATTTGCATATTCCATAATCGGGCGGGCATCTAAGCACCTGCATTTCTAAACATAAGAGTGTATAATTATTTTCCCTAATCTATATCTAGTTTTTGCATATACATGTCAATCATAATTAAGAGGTTCAACAATCATTTTGAAGCCCAGACAATCGAGTACAACCATGTTAAGTAAGCGAACAGAAGCGTTGTTTAAGCCCGAACAGATTCCAGAGATCCACTGATTTCACCAGTTGGGCTCCAAGATGACAAACGACAAGAAGATAAAAACTGGATAAATTTGTGCTTTTTCAATTTCATCCAAGCTGTGTGTTGTAACTCAAGTAACAATAACAATTCAGTTTGTAACGACTTCCAATTTTTGCAGTTCTCTTGTAGTTTCCACCTCGAATTTAGTACCGTCTGTCCTCGTCAACGCTTTGTCCGCACTCTGGGAGAGTTAACTGTGATGAACCTTACTTCTTGCTGGTCTTTCTGCAGTGTGACACATGACTACAGAAAGACTGCCAACTACTAGGGCCTGGACAAACGGGAAATGTTTGGTGTTTAAACAACATCAAATATTGTTTGGTGACCAAACATGCTATTATTGAAGTGAGTGGCCAAACGGTTAAAACACGAGAACAAAAGAAATGTCTTAAGTCGTTTGATCGAATGTTTGAGGGCCTTCAAATTTCATCAAACACGACCAAACACGATCAAATAGCACCAAACAAGGTGGCCAAACGGTAAAATAGTTGGTCACCAAACATTTCCCGTTTGGTCAGGCCCTTAGAGACTGTGATCGTGTGTATTTTGTATTGCGTAAAACAAAGGGGTACTCGAGCTTAATGTTGTGAAGGCAACGCTAGATCTTAGCGAGATTTCTTGAGTAGTGAACAGAGTTGCTATTTTCACGTATTAGCCTTGCTCGAATAAATTATTGTTATGATATGTGCGTATCGAACGTAGTCCCTTTAAATCAAAATTTCTTATCAAAACGAGAACACTTCACGGCCAATGTTCTAAGTTTGTAAGTTATGTTTAATAAGGAGAGTAATGGTCGCGTATTAAAAAAGTCGACCGCATTAAGAGTGAGAGCACGTTAGGAGAACTTACCTGCCGCATAATTTGAGGGCTCTTGTTTTTCTTCCTTGAAAGAATTATTCCCATCTCTCTGTTCAATTTACCTGAAACGTTGAGTCTGCAAAATTATTGTTTCACATTTTAAATTTTTCTTTCGGCCTAATCTCACTTCTTGCACTATGAAAAAGTGCCTATCAAAGGTTGCCAAGGCAACAAAGACAACAGGAACCATTATGCAAACACGAGAGAAAGCACTTAACATCGTGAAGTCCTCAACCTTAAACATAGAAAAAAAAAACAGTGCCATGTGGCTTCTCCGGAACACCAACGATATCAGAACAACAGCCGGTGTAAATGATGATCTTAACACGATATCACATCTCTGAAGGAAGCCGGGACTTGACAGTTTAATCAGGAGCCCTTCAAAAATAAACCAGAGACTTTTTAAACTGACGGTTTTTTGGTTTCGAAAGTTCTACTAACAGCATTATTTTCTCCGAACATTCCCCCCCCCCCCCCCCCACCCCGCGAGATGACCTGAGACTTTCTAATAGAACTGGTATTCTGCAAAAAAAAAACGTCACCAGTAAAAGCGTAAGTGGATGACAGAGAATAGAATGGCACAGGGATTGAGACGAATGCGGGATCGATATAGAGCGAAAAGCGAAAGTTCTAAGACGACAAGACGGGAAAACAGGAGACGCGAGAGATGAATAAAGCCGGAGAGCAAGGGTATGGCAATAGCAACATTGGCCGCTGAAGAATTGTGATTGACCTCAATTAGAGTGTCTTGGTTGCTAAGAGTAAGTAAACAAATTAACTCGAAACAGAAATCAAACAAAAAATAAATACTGTATATTGCAACTTTGACATCTGATATCCCTTTTTTATGAGGACACTGTGGATGAAATGGTTTCCACGAACTGGAAGCGATTTCGCATGTATTTCGGTTCGGCTGCCATGTGTTTTCCATCAAATTCAAGGAGATAAAATATTCATGCACCCACGTTCAAAATATTTAATTTAGCGCTGAAAAGACTGCTAATTGCAAGGCAATTTTCGATGTTTTAGATGCTAAGGAGGACATTTCCATAGGTTGCTTCCTCTTTGAGAGAAAACTTTCACGAAAAGGGTTCACGATCGCAGCATTGTTTTTATGCGAGAAACCAACTAAGCACTTTTCAAATGCTCACTGAAAGAAGTATCTTTGACAAGGTTATGTATTTCACGCAAAAATTTAAAATAAACTTGTTCCCTTGAATATCAAGCTCACCTTAAGCGACTTTTTCTTTGTCCTACAAACTTTCACTTGTCATACTGTCTTGCATCCTCTCTCACACCTTGAACCACAGCGGAAAAAAAGCGAAAGGGTGAGATTAATTAATGGGCTACGGTCATGAAAATCTATCGACTGGAAATAGGAACAAGCAATTAAAATTCATGTTTTGCATTTATGTATTTTGGAAAATGTCACGAAAGATGCATGTTGATTGCATGACCTCGTTTTCGACCGAACACAGTCTTACTCAGAAATATTTATCTGAAATTGTGTTGGTAAAGCAGTTGTCACTACGTTGACTACGCTTTCGTCCGGTGTGTATTACTTAATCAACATGACCGTTGAACCTTGACTGTCGAAAAAGCGTTTTGCAAACCATGCGTCAGTCGAAATGCGAATTTGCATGCTAGTGTGACTTCAAGTTTGAGCAAAAAAAAAACAAACCTCTTTGGACTAGTAGGTGCTGTTTTTGAAATAACTTTGTTGAGTTGGATTCAAATTAATATTGTAACTTTTTGGCCTACTTGGAGAGAAAGTGTCGATGCACGTATGAACAAACATTAACGGGAGTCGCATCGTCTAATCTCTGCACGAGATCACAAAGCGAAGCGTCACTTAATAGCTGCATGTTCAATGCTTGCTCAAACATAAAATTACGTTATTTCCTCAATGTTTGTCTTTATAAGGACTTATGAACATGAACAAGAAAAATGTTGAAGTTTCGTATATTTAAAATACAAAACGTACTTTGGCGTCTAAAAGAGTATAATAGGGAGCTTTAGGAACGATAACGGCGACGGCGACGAGAAGTCACAAATTTGCATATTTAGCGAGCAAAAGCAATAATAGCATTGCACGCTCTGCACGTGCATCTTTTCATTTTTGTTTACAACTTTGTCGTCGTCAGCAAAACAACAACGTGAAATGACCAAATTTGAGGATTTAGGGAGAACGTCAGCGCTTGAGGAAAAATTTTCATTTTCTCCCGTAAATTGAGCGCTGTTCACACCAGTTTCGTCCTTGAGGGTTTGCCACACCTTTGTCTCGAAACGTTGTTTACCTGGCTTTAGCCGGTTTCTGATTGGCTCACGCAGCGACGTGTAACAAGACCGAGCGAGACTAGTTTCACGAATTCGTGTGAAAGTCCTGTTTTTATCACCAGTGCGATTGCTGCGACCGTTGCAGAAGTAGAAAGCTGTTCTACTTATCGTGAAACTTGTCTCGCAACGGAAGTTCAAAAAAGTTTCACGAAACCGACCATGTTACACGGTGCAATGCCTCCTGAAACTTGTTTCGAAGCGCCATTGCACACAATTTTCAGCTAAAATTTTCAACGTCTAACAGCGGCTGACGAGCCATTTTTTCAAAATTCATCAAAATATATTATGGCCATATAATAAACCAGAAATTAGCCTTTTTGGAGCAATTTCTCTACCTGCTGGGAAACTTTTATCTGTTCCATACTACCAGCAGAAACAGACAAGAAGTTCCGTTTGCCAGCAGGGCCAGGCGGAACTTTCCCGGCAAGCAAGCATAATGACAACAATTCAATTGCTTCGTACGCCAAAGTGGGCGCTGCAACAGGCCTCGGATTTAGCAAGGCTGATTGGCGGAACGGTCAAGAAGAATACATCATATAAAGCCAATATTTCTTCATCAGGGTTTTATGACTACTTGTAAATCCCTGACGAAGAAAGGCAATCGGCTTTATATAATGTGTTCTTGACCGTCCTATGGGCCTATACACATACACACTTAATTGACCATTCTCCGTAGGGGCTTTTCAAGGCCAATGACATAACAATAGACTGCGAGCAGTCTCTGTTTAGCTTGAAAACCCGCCGAGAGAACGTGATATGCGAGAGGGGCCAAGCCGCGAGCCGCGATTAGGGCGGGCGTAGAGAGAGAGATCATTTTCGAGCTAAAGAGACTGCTCGCAGTCTATAAAAACAACTGTTAAGAATCCAAAACCAGTTGGCTATTTACAAGTGAGGCCGACAAGTTGATCCAGGATCAAATTCAAAGTGTGGCCAGAACTGGTCTTGAACCCGGGATCTTAAACAAGCGCCCTAACCACGGACACCAAGGAGTGTATCTAGACGAATTTACGCTCAGATATGTGGAACATTTTCAAGCTCGTTGATTACGTTCGTGTGGAAACGTCGGAAGTTCATTGTTCAAGGGGAATAAAGAAAGAAAGAAAATACCTCATTCTTGGAATTTTCCAAAGGAAGAAGCGGAACACATTACCTCAGTGCGGAACGCTGCAATTTGATCAGAGTAATGACGGATTTCTTGGCAGACTAATGAAATTCGTTCACAGAAGAGAAGTGTTTTTTTTTTTTTTACCTCCTGCAGTTCAAGCTGGTCGACCCGAGTGAAGTATAGAGAAGTGCAGTGCATTACATTGACTAGAAAGCGCTGGTCTGGCGCGAAGGAATTAATAAAATGGCTCCTTTTTATACGCTTCTTTTGCACGAGTCTTTTGTACACTTAATATATCTTCTAAAAGAAAACTTTTGTATCCCGAATAAAAGAATTCAAGAATGTTATTTGTGCCAGAACAAAACATCACAAAGTTTCAAGATAGCGGAACCTAAGCAATTTGAAAGGGAAAATGAGCTGTTCTAAAAATTCATTCCTTTCTAAGAAACACGTTTTTGGGAGAATAGTGCAAAGATTGTTCCCTCGATTTTAGCGTAGAGCTTCCCTTAAAGAAGATGAAAGATCAAATCACTCACAAACTTTTATTGAATTTCGTAAACTGAGTGTTTTTCTTGATTTCACAAACGACGAGGAGCTTCCCACACTCGGGTATTTACAAATAAAGAGTCATTTCAGGAACATTATCCCTTTAATTTACTAATAAAAAATAGTTCAATTGTTTCTTGTACTGAATCGTTCTCTTAATAGATTGCGTATTGAAAGCGAACTTTGAACTGAAAGTGACTCTTAAAAAATTTGGCTATCATCATCGTCTTTGTCATCATCCATGTCATCATTGGCAGAAGGCTTCTCTTGGAAATCCCCAAACGTCACTTCCATTGACAGACCATCGTATGGCGATGCCTCGTTTCCTTCTTCATCGCCACAGGTCTTAGGCCGGTGCAAACGCAGTACCATTAAATTTGGGTTTTCTCCGAGCCCCAGAGCGATCCTGTTTCCAATAACTTTGACATGATTTGGGTAGCCATCTGTAGTGAACGAAGCCAAATGCTTCGTGGTCCGCATATCCCATGCATCGAAGGTGTTTTCACTTTGAGATCTGGATATAATTGCTTTGCCGTCTGGCGAACAGTAGACTTCAGCGGCGCCGTCAGGGCAACTGATTGTGCGGACATTCTGGCCGCTTTTGACGTCCCAGATCTTGATGCCCACATCACCAACAGCAGTCATAGCTGTCATTGAGGATGCTGAGACTGCCACGACCGAAGCCCTTTCGTACGCTTCGGCATTGAAGAGCTTACAAATTAGCTCGCCGGTGAGAAGGTTCCACAGCAGTGGCTGGGAATATTCAACCAAATTGACTAGATATTTGCCGTCATCGGATATCTTGGCGTTGAAGAGGGACAGCTGCGTTTCTTTGAGGTTCAGAAACTTGTGGGTAAAACTTGTTGTGTCGATGGCAATCAAGTGAAGCTCTTTGTCGGTGTGTTGAGTCATTTGGCTTACTTGCGAACACACAACCATCTTACCATTACTGCTGATCACCATATCTTCAAAACGACGCTTCTCTTTAAACTTCGCCACTTTCACTACTCGTCCGCTGTCAATGTCCCAAATCTTCACATTTCTCCGACCTCGAGAAAACGATATCATGTGTTTCTGGTCAATAAATCCAAAAGCATTCATTCTTTTACACGCTTTTCCATCCAAGTTCCGCTCGATCTTTCCCTCCTTCAAATTGAACACCTTATAATGTGGAATGACTTGGTCATACATGAAACCAACCCCACGGGTCGCAGTACACATGCGCAAAGGATTCGGGAACACCGTCAAGTTCATCAATCTTCGAACTCGTTTTCCCTTCTGTGCATCCCAGACGTGTATTTCATTTTTCAGCTGTGTTAAAACCGTGGTAAGAACATGGCGCTGATCAAAGCTGGGTGAAATAGCAGTTATTTGATCTGCGACCGTATTACCCTGAATTTGACTAAGGGTAGTATCCTTCGCGTTTTCGTCTTCTTCCTCTCGACTTTTGTCATAAACCCGGAGAATGTTATCTTGACCAACAGCCAAGATGTTCTTTCCATCGCGAGTATAAATTCGGAAACGCATAATCGGGTTTCTCAAGCATCTTTCCGTTTCTCCCGTTTCCAGATTCAAAATGCAAATCTCGAAAACATCAACAGTTACCACCTTCTTACCATCGTCAGTAATTTGCAATCGATGCAGACCTTGTTGCATCTTAAAGTTAGCTAGCTCACGAACGAGATTTCCAGAAAGGTCGTACAAGCGCAAGTTATCAAGGGATGATGGAATCACCACCACTTGATCCAAGGACGTCATCTTGACTTCTTTAATGAAGACGGATTCTCCACTTTTCTTGGGAAATTTAACAGTGATCCTGTCCAATTCTTTGCCAATTTTCACATCTACAAAGTGCACTGTATTCTTCCCGCGAATGTTAAAAATAGCGTAGTTGCCTCGGGCATCCAGGCTGCCGAGTTCCTCGTCAGTGTTAACATCCTTCAAAGGCAAATTGTGCAGAAGTTTGCCACTGCTGACTTCCCAGATCTTCATGGCCTCTGGACACAAAGCAACTAACAAGTTTTCATCTTGAGCAAAGGAAACCGGAGCTTGAGGATTGTAAGAAAACCAATCATCATCAGATACTTGGAATTCTTGGATTATCTGCCCAGTCAACGTATTGAGCAAAAAGATCTTTGGTGATCCAGCAAGGAACAGCAGATCGGGATCCTTTTGGCTGATCTGATTGAAGTTTGTTGAATACATCTCTGTAGGTTCTTGAATGGTAAACTTTCTGAGCTCTCTTCCGTTACGATAATCAATAATCTTGATTACTAATCCTTCCGACGATTGGCTTGTGACTGCAATAGTGCGGTTGTCTTTGGCCATACTTATGAAATCGACACCAAACTGTGTCAAGCCGATCGTAGAGCGCAATGCTCCTCCAGGCGCTGTGAGACACTTTCTATTGGGAAGGAAACAATCAATGGAGCAGTTAAATGCTTGTTCTAAAACTCTATACACATCAGGGTATTGTTCTTTCCTCTGTAAAAAGCTGTACATTCGACCAATTATCTGTGTGGGAAGTTGCCTGCTATCCTTGGAGAGCGAATTAGCCGAGAGCTGTAAGCATTCGTGCAACAGTTGTACGTCATCATCTTCTGGTCTTGCTTCGAGATACGATGAGAAATCCCCCATAAGGTCTTGTAAAGAGGCTCCTCGTACTTTTGCCAAAAGAAATTCGAAGTTGCAGAGACACTCATCTTTCATTTGCTCTAAATTTCCAGAAAGCAAAAGGTGAAAAGGCAACTCACTCAATTTGCGAAGATTGTAGAGATGCTTGTCTTCGTTCGCGTCGAATATCAGAGGTTGTTTGGCAACCAGCCTGTCCATTGATATCTCCTTTCCCTCTTTATCGGTGAATGGTTTTTTCGTACCACTGGACCACTTGCCAAGAAAATACTCACTCATATTTGCGTGGATCTTCTTTGCTTCCTCATTTTTCAAATAACGAGCTCGAGCAGCTTCAATAAACTGGCGATGATACCAAAACACCACCTGAGTGCCATCAGCCCCTCGTTCGATCAAGTAGTCGCCAATGTCAGATCGAATTCGTATCCATAGCAACGGTGGGAGTCTTCTGATGGGCGGGGTCCAGTACTGATAAACGTCATTCAGAACATCGTCATCCAAGGAAAGGAGGTCTTCCAGTTCACTTTCCGTCAAACCATTTTTCGAGGCAGTAATGTACGCCAACGCATTACTGACGAGAAGCTTTCCGTGTCGTCTTTCCAGTCGCTCGAACAAGTCATCGATGATCTCTCTCACAGTTTGCTCAACGTAAATATCGGAATCGGGAGTGTAAGAATTCCATCGAAGGGCTTCATCGAAGGCAAGTTTGAGGTACAGTGGAAGAGGACACTTCTGAAAGGCATCCATGACGTAGCTTTTCTGTTTTGAGAGGATGGTACGATTGGCCGCTTTCATCCAGTTGTCGAAAATAACACCTGCTTCACTTAATGGGATGCGGGGTATCTCCAGAAAACACTCATCGCGTAGGATGGTCTACGATAAAGAACACTTATAAGACAATTGATGATTTGTGAACCACAGTAAGATAAAATAACAATTCTTTTGACGTCAAGTACAGGGAGGGTGATTCCCCGATCTCCCGGGCTAAAGTGTTCGATAAAAAGAACATACAGCTGATTAATATAGGAAAGATATCGTTGACGTCACCAATTGTCATTAATGTGCCAACCAGAGCCTCAATGGTTGTTGAAACAGGGTCTTTTGTTCCCGTGGTTGGCAAATTTGAATAACTAGAGCAATGTTTGTAAACAGATATCTTACAAATAGGAAAGATAAAAACTGCGGTACCCTGTATAACAACGACATGAAATTACCAAATTTAAGATTTCAACGACAACGTGAGCATTTAAATGTGAATCTTTAATTAATTATTTTTCTTCTGAATTTATTTTTAGGATACTTCGCCCACATGGTACGACGTGAACGAGATGGGATAATAGGGTGCTTAAGCAACGACAACGGCGGCGGCATGCAATGCAACACGAAAGTCATAAATATGCATATTTAGCGGGCAAAAACAATAGCTTTGCACGCCCTGCACGTGCGTTTTTCACTTTTGTCCATTTCTTGGCGTTGTCAGAAAAACAACAAAGTGAAGTAGTCAAATTTGAGGTTTTATCAGGGACGTCAGCACTTGAGGTTAAATTTTCATTTTTTCCCCTAAATTAAGTGCCGTTGGAACGAGTTTCATTTTTGAGGAACTAGTACACCCTTGTCATATCAAAAAGGTTGAAATAGTAACGCAGCGATTAAAATTACGCGAATTTATATTTTGAGATGACGTTCTCGTTGCCGTCGCCGTTATCGTTGCTTAAACGCCCTCGAAAGACTTACGATGGTGCAAATTTATGTTCTGACGTGACGTTTTTGTCGACGTCGACGTCCTAGATCTTTTAAAAAGTCCCTAGTCTAATAAAGAAGCATTCTGCGTCTGGGCAAATTATCCGCTTCAGTGAGTCTTGGAAGGGCATTAACTGAGACACTTCGTATTAGTGACGCATAAGTTGTTTTGTGTCCGTCCTAAATTGCCTCACAAGCAAACGCAGACTATAAATGCCGCCTTTCTCAAGCTTTCGTCCCAGACTAATTGTGTGCGTCTCTAGTACATTAAGCAACGACAAACAAACTTTCTTTTAACTGAAAAAACGACCATAGTGGACACTGAACAAACAACAATTCCTTAAAGAAAAATAATGAAAATTCAAGAATTAAGAAACTTGATGCAGAAAATTTAACTGGCATTTACTCGGAGAATTTTTCCGGTGGCTCAGTACAATTGAAATGGATGTTGAACTTTCCAAGATACTGATTTCTTACCCTCAAACTTGGCAACGCTTGATATTCTTGTCCAGGTAGTGTTGAAAGGACGAAGTATACATTGCTTAGTACGTTTCTTGGAAACCATCCCATTTGCCTCCCTCCATCATCGATGGACAGTTGGTCAAGCGAGTCCAACACCAAAACGACAGGATTGTTTTCCGCTGATTTTTCCAGGCATTCTGGAAAATAGTCCTTCAGGGATTTCATATCCTATTTAAGAAGATATCAAGTTTAAATTGAGCTGGGCTCACCTCAGCCTACTAATCACTTTCCAGCAATGAAAAATGGGGGTCACCGAGTTCGTTTTAGAGATAAAAGCAACTATAAAGACTCTCGTGTTGCAGTGATGACGTGTTACGTCATGACAACGAACGCATCGTGTTAAGCAATAATTGGTGTTTCATATGGTATTATGACATTGCTATTATGTCACAGTGTGATACAGTGTTGTATAGTAGAGTCAATCCTTCTAATAGTAATTCTCTTGAAAGTGTTGAAGCTGGTTTGAGACTCCTTAATGCAGGTAGGTGGGCCCTGTATTCCATAAGTCTGGGGAAATAAACAGTCAAGTCACAGATCTGTTAGCATCACGTAAAGAATTATAGTGAAGGCGGAGATCATGCAAAAATGCGTTCCGCACGTGCAGCACGATCATTTTGGTTTTTTCAACCAATAATATTACTGCTTTTTGGCGTTGTCGTTGCCGTAGCCGTTGTCGTTTCTTAAACTCCCTAATGTTGAAGAAGGAAAGTGAGAGAAACAGACATAGCGTTGAATAATAGAACAAGCGTTGTCTGGGTTTTTCGACTAGGTTGGTCTGTGGGGACTGTTGTCTGCTGAATTTAATTTCATTCAGATCTACCCGATGATAAATTGCTTCCTTGGTAAATGTACTACTATACTTGTGAAATGTTGTAGACCATAGTGTTATGAATATCAATTAGAGTTTTGTTATCTACCGAAATTGAAAGTATAAACACCGTGGAATTCAGAATTCAATCTACTTTAATCGAGCAAGTCAGTAGCGAAACAAACAATTCAAGTCATAGTCCCGAAATTTCTCAAGAAAGCAAAAGACACAAACACCACAACTGACTCAGTTTGGTCGTCCAAATAAGGAAACGACTCGTTTTTCACGGGATAATGACTAACATCCACATTTTAGAGGTTACCTCTGGTATATCAGCTGTATCCTGTCCAGTAACTTTGCAAAGTTGGATGCAAATACTTGTAAGAAGTGGTCTGATACTTGATGAGTCTGATGATGTACCAA
>NC_090872.1:4825614-4838114 GCF_036669935.1 Montipora foliosa | reverse complement strand
ATTTGAAGGGAGATTCAAAATCTAAAACTAGTTTCAGTGCTGTTTGTGTTTTTCTACCTAAAGAAATATATAAATCACAAAATTAAAAACCACGAGGTTCGAATTACGTCTTATACCGTACAGGAATTTTCCCACGCTGCTAAAAACTGATTACTGGTGCTGTTGCAAAAGTACCGTGGGAAAACATTATATCAGTCTCTTTGAGGAGAAATCCGTGGAATAAGGTCTTGTCGAAGCCATTCAGAACTACGGAAAAATCAAATCGTAGTAGAAGAGGACATTTGTGTCGTTTCCACGAAAATTTGTCGATCGTGTTGCTTGCACGATGGCATTCTGAACGATGGAATGTACGCTGAAACACTGAAAATACACTTACCGAAAGCGCCAGAGGTTTCATCTTCACTTGCTCTTACAACAATCCAATGATCATTTCTCCAGTTTCTTTGTGTGTAAGGCTAAAATTCTTGTTTCTCGAACACTTTCAACCCGCCATTTCTACTGTTTACGGTTTTCTCTTTTCTGTTTCCGGTTAAACTCAAGCATACGTAATAAGACCGGAACCCACTTTTTCTGGGAAAATGGAGTCCATTATCCCAGAGTCTCTCCGGGCGCTCACCCGCTGGCCAAAAAGCCCGAGGACTCTGGGTACGAGATTGATGATCATTTCGTTCGACATTGCTAATCTTTGGTAGAGTCTATTTAGGCATGTACTAAAACCCGAAACACCGAAACGAAACCATCGGAACGAAACCACCGAAGCCACCGGAACCGCCGAAACCATCGAAACACTGAAACGAAACCATCGAAACACGGAAACGAAACCACCGAAACAAAACCAACGGAACCACCAGAACAGCTTAACAATCTGAACAACACTTCGAAATTTAAATGTTTAAAAATGTCTTAACATTCTTACGTCATAACCTTGTTCCTTCGTACTCTCCGTTTCTTGCCTTGGTCTTTGCACTGTTTACGACGTCGTTTTCACGCCACTCGCTTCAGATTTGCACGGAATCTGCAAGCCTTCCGTGACCGGATGTGCCTTTGATTGTGGCCGCTGTGTGCTCATAGGGAAACGCTTCACATTGCGTGACGTAGTTTTAAAAATAATAGAATATTTTGATTTCATTCTTTTTACTTTTGGGAAACTGCAAAGATTGTGATAAAAGAACAACTGAAGCAGGAAAAGCAGAGGAAACTATTCGAGAAATTATTATTCATGTCAATCCGCCCGGAAGTCAATAACGGTGGTGCCATTGAGGCTGTCTCGATCGTTTTGTTTAAGTTTTTATAGCTTTTTCGGTGGTTCCGGTGGTTTCGTTTCGTCGTTTCAGTGGTTTCGCTGGTTTCGCTCCGGTGTTTCGATGATTTCGGCGGTTCCGGTGGTTTCGTTCCGATGGTTTCGTTTCGGTGTTTCGGGTTTTAGTACATGCCGTCTATTTTCCCAGAAAACGTGGGTTCCGGTCTTATTGCGTATGCTCGAGTTTCAACGGAAACAGTAGAAATGACGGGTTGAAAGTGTTCGAGAAACAAAAATTTTAGCCTTACACACCCTCAAACAAACTGCAGAAATGATCATTGGCTTGCTGTAAGAGCGAGTGAAGATGAAACCTCTGACGCTTTCGGTAAGTGTATTTTTTTTAGTTTTTCAGCGTGCATTCCATCGTTCAGAATACCATCGTGCAAGCAACACGATCAACAAGTTTTTGTGGAAACGACACCAATGTCCTCTTCTACTAGAATTTGATGTTTCCGTAATTCTGAATGGCTTCCACAAGACCTTATTCCACGGATTTCTCCTCAAAGAGACTGATACAATGTTTTCCCACGGTACTTTTGCAACAGCAACAGTAATCACATTTTAGCAGCGTGGGAAAATTCCCGTGCGGTATAAGACATAATTCAAACCTCGCCGTTTTATTATTCTCGTGATTTACATATTTCTGAGCTAGAAAAAGCAAACATCACTGAAACTTGTTTTAGATTTTGAATCTTCCTCCAAATTCGGGGGCTCGGACTGCCATTGTTACGCAAAGCGGCCAATCAAAATTATAGTTCGAAGTCTTTCCGGGCGCTCACCCGCTGACCAAGAAGCCCGAGGACTCTGGGTAGGAGATTGCTTGCACAGAGGTTTCGTTCGTCTGCTTTTTCAGCGCCATCTTGAATTACGTCATACACCGTTCATTCATACGTCATATGCCCAAATCTCATTGTTCCCGAGTTTAATAAGTTTTTTTCCTTTCCGTACCCTGCATTGTTTGCTTCCAAAGCGACCGTCGTACGCACGTCAATAAATCGAGATTAGTACTAGCTATATTTTACCCATTTTAGCCAACGATGGTTCTCAATAGCTCTTCTTTACTTGCTAGAAGTGCTTTGGAGCTTTGGTTGTTATTGGTTGTGGAACTAGTCATTGGATGCGCAGAGGGTCGGTACTATCACGTAGGTGTGTCGTTATGTGTGCCAAAGGTCGTTGGACCACAATTTAATAATAATTGCCAAATGAAAAGATGCAACAAAATCGTCCAAACAACAGAGTGCAATGCTTGAATGAGATGATAGACATTGCACGCCCAATATCATTTTTGAAAGGAAAACAGTTTAATGGAGGCTTGACTTCCAAGATGAGAAGGTGCTAATGGTAATTAGTATTACGTATTTGGCTAATGAATGGTAAGTGAACAGGTACTCTTGAATTCAGCCTGACATTAATTGTAATTGATAAAGAAGACTGATAAAATGAGTCTAAAGTGGTGAAAGAGAATGAACTTTGTAAGCCAATATTTAAATCTTAACCGTTCTGAAAAGAATTTAAACGAAATTGGACTTCCACTATTTTTAGCGAGCAAATGAACCTTTTCGTCCAATGATAGGAACATTAGCAAGTCCACTTAGTGCTGCAACGAGAATCGTGAAGAAAATTAATTCAAGTTAAGTTAATAGAGCAAATTAACTCAAAGCTGTCAACCGAAACATTTGCATTTTAGCGTTTGTGACTTTTAGCATGCAATTAAATCCAGTTTCTGTCTCTTCTCGTTTTTGACATATCAGTCACGGTTTCCCTGCAAAGCCTTCATGTTAAACTCGTCAAGAATCGTGATCCAGTGGTCGTGAGTATAAATATATTCAGTATTTTTTTTTTCGTCTTGAATAAAGGACCATTAAAATCTGTGTTGGCATAACGTAGGAGATTAATTTTCATAAAATTCCAAGTTTCTCAACAACACATATTTACGTTTGCTTCAAAATAAGAAACGGTCAAATTAGGATTGAAACTTATCACAAAGTTATACGGCAAAAATGTTGAGGTTTCTGTATGTACCACACTTACCGATTGGAAGCTTGCGAACGCCAAGATTATTTATTTTCTATCTGGAAGGCAGAGGTAATGTCACGATAATACTCTGTTCTGGAATAGGCAGATCCATCAGCTTTAAAAACGTGCGGCTCGACACTTTCTAAACATTCGACAGCCATGTTCCTTCGACGAAAACCGCTTATTTTATGCCAAGGCTTAGTAAATAAAAGGTTCAACCTCTTTTGCTTTATGATACCATAGCAACATAACAGGAACGCACGCTGGTTATTCTAGAATGTTAGGGGAAAAAAATCATTGTTATATAAAACGTTTCGGGTCGAGTGCGTAAGGCTACTTAGTCTATTTGTCCATGGAAGGCATGAATGCACACTCTCCACCCACACATCAAGATGGAAACACAACACGTAATCATCAAACCTCGTCACATAAGGACAAAACCTCACCACATAATGAAAAAACCACACCACAAGACAAAACGTCAAGACCAAACGAATAAAGATCACACAAGAAAGTTATGGCTTTCCAGAATGTTCGATTCCGCCGCCGCTTTTGGTAATCCATGCCCCTTGAGGGTGGGGGGAAGGGGCGTTGCGTGACTTCCAAAGGCGAAAGACCAATAAATTTGCCCCGTTATTATTCAAGTGCAAGAAATGTCCCCAATTGCAACATTTTGTCAGCCAACGCTTCCAGAGTTACACTCTGTAATTCCTCAAATAACACAAGGTTTGGTAACAGATTTAAAAATGAAATCATCGGTGTCAAAGTTGTTGAGTCACGTTTCGATGACTCCACAATCTCGTACCCAGAGTCCTCGGGCTTCTTGGTCAGCGGGTGAGCGCCCGGAGAGACTCTGGGATAATCGACTCCATTTTCCCAGAAAACGTGGGTTCCGGTCTTATTACGTATGCTTGAGTTTAACCGGAAACAGAAAAGAGAAAACCGTAAACAGTAGAAATGGCGGGTTGAAAGTGTTGGAGAAACAAGAATTTTAGCCTTACACACACAGAAACTGGAGAAATGATCATTGGCTTGCTGTAAGAGCAAGTGAAGATGAAACCTCTGATGATGTAATGTTTTCCCACGGTCCTTTTGCAACAGCAATAGTAATCACTGTTTAGCAGCGTGGGAAAATTCCCGTACGGTATAAGACATAATTCAAACCTCGTGGTTTTTTTATTTGTGTGATTTATATATTTCTGAGGTAGAAAAACACAAACAGCACTGAAACTAGTTTTAGATTTTGAATCTCCCTTCAAATTCTGGGGCTTCCGAATTACTTGCCGACTTCCTGTCGGACTGCCATTGTTACGCAAGCGGCCAATCAAAAATATAGTTCAAGTCGATTATCCAGAGTCTCTCTGGGCGCTCACCCGCTGACCAAGAAGCCCGAGGACTCTGGGTACGAGATTGATGACTCCATGTTTCTGAATGTACCGGAAAGCATTGTATTTTTGGTCACTTGGGACTAGTCTTTATTACAATTACCAAGTCGATGAGATATATATACGTGAAAGATGTGTGAAAATGCAGACTGTATTTAGATTTAGGTTCAGTTAAAATAAAATTGAATAACGCCATTAAAAAGGAATCTGTTTGCGTGTTCCATTTTCCTGATGTACAGCATCTTGTAGATCAAACAGTCCAGCTTTGTGAGGCATTCCTTTAGAATCGTTTAGATCTCACCGACTTTGTAATTTAACCGGTTAGATAATGTTAGGCTCACGTTCACCCTACAGGCATTGTGGGCCATGGAACAATTTTCATATATGATCCATGCAAAGCTGAAATTCATCCAATCAGCTCGCTGGGATCGCTACTATAAGCAATGCGAATTTCCATAATAAAAACAAACGGCCAAAAACCTGTCGGTTGAAGGTGGGCCTGGAATGTTCCATCCGGTCAAGTGACGCAGATTATGCGCAATGTTTTCAGTGAACCGCGATGGTAACTGTGACTTGTTGAGTGAGGAATGACAGAAAAAAATACAGCCAAAGTGGTTGAGGGACGCTTCGATGCTTTAAACATGTTGTATAACTCAGTTTACTTACAAAGCATGCATCAACAACAAAATTTATCTAAAAACTTTGTAGAAAATGCTGTGTATGATTGGTTAAATGGTTAAAAAAATCATATGGCATTTTCTTTGGGAAAGCGTTCTAACATTTCCTTTTTCTGTGCATGGGTATTGCATTACAGAGTGCAATACTCATTATATTATCATGTGCGAGTGAGTGAGTGAGTGAGTGTCCGTGGTGGCAAGCAAGCAGACCCGCAGTGCGAGCCTAGATGACGAACGTGATAAGTCCATTGGAGGCGTTTTTGAATTCCAACAAATGAATCTCAAATTCGGCAAGCATTACTTTCTCGGGACAAAATGAGACTAGCAAGAGAAATACACCATCAGATATGACATTGATAAATAATAAACCAATATTTGTTTCAAAATAGATTGAATTACCTTGTGAAACAGTAAAGCGTATACAAGTGAGGAGTTATTTCTCCTTGGATTATGTCTGAGTTAAAGAAAGAAATGCATGACAGGGATATCCTAAAAATTAAAGCAATCAAATCTAATGACCCAGCTGTCTGGGCGCAAATCAAAAGACAACACAATATCGTTAATAAAACGATAAAGCAAGCTAAGCAGTCCTATTATCAAACTAGTTTTAGTGATCATAATGGCGATTCTCGAAAATCTTGGCAATTAATAAATGAACTTATCTATCGTAAGTCGAGCGAATCATCAGTGAAAGAACTGAGAGTGAATGGCAATCAGTAACAAATCCAGCCGAATTGGCAGAAGAATTTCTTTAACCATCATTTTGCCACCATAGGTACAAAACGTCCAGTGAAATTCTCGATTCTGGCAGCACCAGCTATCATAATCATCTGGCCACAGTTGTTCAAAGGATTGATAGCGCTATCCGCCGGACGAAACCAATTGCGCTAACCAATGGATAGTGATTTATTCGGTGGATAGCGTTGAACAACTGGGGCCTAATTGGCACATAGAGCAGTTTTGAATTGAATGTCGACAGTAATTAGCGAATTGCTTTGATTTTGCATTTACTTCACTCAGAGATTGGTTCAAAGTTCTCGCGCCATTTTTTCAACCAATCAGAAGTGAAACCAAAACCAATCATAGCTCGCGCGTGCACATTTTCCCGCGCTTTGTGTCGGTTACGTGTAATTACTTCCAGTTTTGATTGGTTTACTGGATTTTCTCAGTCCTTTTTGATGGGCCAAAGTAATTACTTTGGTTTTGGTTTTACGACACTCATTTGAAAACCGCTCTATAAAAGGTTCGAATTTCACCCAATAACCCCAAATCATGTTCTTTCACTCCTCAATACACTAGACAAATCAAAGGCAGCCGGTCTAGATAATATATCTGCAAGGCTTATTCGGGAATGCACCGATCTGATCTGCTCTCCCATTTGCTATATCTTTAATCAATCTCTAAGTCTCGGACTGATATTTCCTGACGACTGAAAAAGCGCTCCAGTTACCCCACTTTTCAAACAAGGGGAACAGAATGACTCGAACAATTACCGCCCCCAAATCCGTTATTCCGGTAGTAGCCAAAGTATTTGAAAGAATAGTCTATGACCAGTTATATGCGCACTCTTGGTTTGAGTCATACTCGGACAACCGCATGCAGAGATGCTCAGTTAATGGGTCGCTCTTTAGGAGCTGCTAATTAAGCTGTGGTGTTCCTCAAGGCACTATCTTAGGACCGCTGCTGTTTTTGCTGTGTATTAATGATTTACCAAATTGCCTTTCAAATTGTTAATCAAGGAAGTATGCTCGGATGATACTCACCTAATCTACGCCGGTTTCAGCGCTGACAATATCCAATCTTGTCTAAACGATGTTTTAGTATAAATGTTAGCAATTGGCTGATAGCAAATAAACTCACGCTTAATATGACAAAAACTGAATTTATGCTTATTGGGTCAAGCCAGAGACTGAGTGCTTTAAGAGTTCCTCCCAGAGCTTCAATCAATGGCGCTCCTATTGAGCAAGATACTACCGCTAAATCACTAGGAGTACCGGACATCCAAGTTCCAATTTGTCGGACATCCAAGTTGTTCCTCAGACGTCCACCCATAAGTCTGAGGAACCTCCACTAAAGGACACCTCCTGTAAATGAACACCTCCCGAATGCGGACACCAAACGGCGGTCCCGGCGATTTCTCCTCTAAAAAACTACATACTTAACTTCCCGTAAGCAGACAGCTCTTGTAAGCGGACATAGACACCTATTCGGGGTCCACAGGGTCTAAAATATCCTCCAGTAAGCGGACAGTAAACAAAAAAAAATTCGATTCTTTTACCTGTGTGTTAATTACCAGAAAAAAGAACAATACCGTCACCACTCTTTTAATCAAAGGCACGTGCAAGGTAGCCAGCACAGGGCGTCTTGGTGAGGTCGACCGCAACACGCACCATCCATACTCAGGGACCCCTTTACACCACTGGATAATCCATATCTTCCAATCACCATCCCTTTTTATCTAACAAATTACAAAACGCTCTGCTGGTTTAGTACACTGTATGATTAGGCTTGATTCTTACTTCAGCACTCGATACTAGCTCTCCTTTTGAGATCTTTGAAAAAGCTAAAAGCAGCTGATGATGGATCCAATTATTTGGTTCCGAAACCGGGGGGCTTGCATTTTAAAGCAGTTCTTTTCAGATCTATTCCATGGCACAGACAGTTTTCGACCACGAGGTGGTGTCCATTTTTAACAGCCTGACAGAGAGCCAAGCTCCCGAACTGTCGCCACTCACAAAAACGGCCACGTGACCGTGACAGTCCAGTCAAAGAGATTCCCTCACAGCACAACGAAGAGGACATCCAGGGAGTTCAAAGACCATTCGGAATTGCCTGGCCACACTGGAAACCAGACGAGCCAAGCGTAAGTGGTCGCTTCAAGTTCTACGAGAACTCCACGTGTCCCCGCGGGCTACAGTACAAAACATTAGCAAGGGTCATAAGTAACACTACGATAGACGAACCAACCCCCAAACTGCCCTAACCTATACAACTAGAGCAAAGAACAAGAAATACGTTGAAAAAGTTCTCACAAAAAGCTTTATTCTAGAGGTCTTAAATTCACACCATTCCCTCCTCTTCCTTACTGTTAGAAATCCTTACTAGAGGATTTCGATAATTTTGCTAGAACAATGCGTTTTAGATACATGATTGGCAAACAAAAGAAAAAAATGTGCTCATCCCTTTCATGCCAAATCCACATGGCAACCATTAATTCAAAAGTCGGTTGCCCTTGAAAAGTACTTGGAAGAGACCAAGCACGAATTACCTTCGACAGTTTTCCGCCCTCAAAAGGACAACATTTCAGCAAAAGAAAGAAAAGCCTTCTTAGTAATAGTAATAGCACTGAGTGAAGTACCATTCCGGGAGCAATTGGGCGAGTAATTTCAAAATCGCGCGCGAAGCCGATTTGAAATTACAAGTACGATTACCCCTAACTTGTACGACAAGAAGTCCTATCACTAATTAATCGTAACTATAGCAAAATGTAAGGATAAAAAGTCTTTGAATACCTTTTTTGTGAAAAAATTAACATTATATTCAATCTGTTTTGCAAGCAATGCATGTGATAGACACGTGAATGACGTAGGTGTCCAATTACAGGTTTCCAAATTGGAGTTGTTCACATTGGATACCTGTAATTTTACACCCACGTGATCGCACGCCAAGTACGCGACAAATAGGTATGCACAGAACCAATCAGATTCGAGAATTTTGTAATAGTTACGATTAAGCGCAATAGCGAAATTAATGTCAAACAAGACGACAAAGTAACAACAACAGTCATTATGGATACAGCACAAAAAATTCAAGAAGGCTTACAGCAGCTATCGGATGGTAAATTTTACAAGCCTCTCACGTCTCCTATTGTGCTAGATACTGCCCGAAAAGTAAACCCAATGGTTAAAAAACTATTCAGTTCGGGTAATATAGATAAAATGACTTACAAATGGTTGACAATAATTGGTCTAAAACAACCGCGCATACCAGAATTCTACACCCTAACTAAAACCCACAAGAAAACTCACGTCGGCAAAACATTTGTTTCTGGTAGTAGTGGCCCTACAGAACGCATTTCCAGTTTCGTGGACTCATTATTACAACCCATTGACGTCAAATAAGAGTCATAGTACAAGACACCATCGATTTTATCAATTCTATTGAAAACACGCAAACTCCAAATGATGTTATTCTATTCACTCGTGACGTTAGCTTCCTATACACTAAAATTCCTCAAGCAGAAGGAAGTTATGTTATTTGCCGCAACTACGAGCACCAATATGAGTCTAATCTGCCGATTCCCACCAATGATTGGTGCATGGGAAGTCATGCAGCTCATAATAAATAATAATTTACTTAATTGACCGCTCCCCATAGGGGCTTTTCAGGGCCAATGAAACAATCAACGAAACAACAGAACAAAACAACAATAACGGTTAAGAATCCCAACTGGCCGGAGGCAAAGCAGTTGGCTATTTACAAGTGCAGATGGGAAGTTGAACCAGGGACTACCAGGAACAAATTCAGCGAGTGGTCAGAGCGGGTCTTGAAGCCGGGATCTCCGGATCTCAAGGCAAGTGCCCTAACCACCGGGCCACACTGCCTCCGGGACGTTGCCCTATTTCCCGGACACCCCTATTTCCGTACACTTGAACTTTAAGATTCCGTATATCCGAACGATACGATCGAAAGAATTCAGTATTGACTACTCTGATTGCGTTTGTTCTTTTCGTAACCAAGCTATGCTCCATTTAGGTGGGAAGATTCAAGTTTTCGTTGAGGTAAGTATAATTTGTCTCTAATTAGTGCGATTTTTATCGCGCGTCTCGAAGTATGTCAGTTTTCGCAAATGTGCGATAGATTTAATATTCTTTGTTCGACACATCTTGAGCTAAAAGGACTACGTTTTTCAGCATACAAGCAATTCCTTTTGCAGTTTCGTATCTCCGAGCATGACTACTAAAGAGTTTAATTCCACTTTTGGCGAGGGATGCTTAATTCCGGACACCTAACGATAGCAAACAGTAAGGTCAGCGCGCACCGTGAAGGAAATGATCGAGAAACATTCTCTGGAATGGATGCATCGCAGATGACGGAAGCTATCTCGTTCCATCAATCGTGACATTGTTGTTTGGGATCTCAACACGGGATCAAAGGTCGCTTCATTTACTTCAGATTGGAATCCTCAACGCATGGCAGTATCTGGCAACCACCTCGTTGTCATGAAGGCCGACAGACCAGAGTTGATGTCGCTACGACCTCATCTTCCTGGACAAACAGAAATCGCGTTACAAGAAGACTCGCCATTTTACGGACTGCACAATGGAGAGTCTGCTGGAGCCGTGTCAAGAGTTTAGTAAAGACGAAGATGAAGATGAAGATGACGACGATGATTCGGACAAGAGAGACATTTAAAAGACCGAATTAACAAAAAAATGCAGTGTACACCAGTCCAAATGTCATAATCGGAGGTGGCAGTTCTGCATTTGACTCGAAAAATATCTTCATTTCTGGAAACGTTACGATCAATGGGGTTGCAATACAGGACTTGTAATCAAGCCAGCTGTCTCTGTATTAAGTAAGGCTGGTCGAAGCCAGGGTAATATTGGAGGTAAACTTACACTCCGTACACATCACTCAGTTCACACAATGTGGAATTTCCAAATTGGAAAATTAACTTACCCAAAGTGGGCAAGTTGACAGCAAGTGGGGGCCTTTCCACTTGTTTCATGTAAGCGAAGGGGTTTGACTAATCTTGTTTTCCAGTTTCTCTGTACAAAGGAACTGGAGGTCCAGGGTTCGAGAAAATTCCGAGATCAGAACCAGTTAGAGGTCGTTTTCAGTTTAGCAGTAATGACCGGCCGGAATCGAAGGAATCAAGGCCTCTTCGAATGCTTCGTCATTGATTAAAGAAACAACGAAACCGATCTTCCGTGAAAATTGTCAAAATTACTCTAAATGCTTCGCCCTTTCCCATTTTAGAATGCTAAATTTTAATTTATGAAATCGCAATGGCGACTGTTTGCTATAATCATGAATTCTCCTCGTTTGTTTTAACTGAATGATGATTATTTGCCAAAGTTCTTACAATAAAAATCAAAATTAGCAAATGCCTGTAGTCGACGTTTCGACGCTGCTAACACCATTTCCGAGACCTCATTTCTCATACGTTTAAATGAATATTTATGAAGAAATGCAACCTGCTATCAATTTAAATTTATTTTAACACATCAAAAGTGTGGGAGTGATTTGAAGTCAAGTGACGCAGATTATACGCAATGTGTCCAATGAACCGTGATGGTAACTGTACTTGTTGAGCGAGGAGTGACAGAAAAAAATACAGGAATGCCAAAGTGGTTGACTGACGCTTCGATGACTCTATGTTATCATTATGAAACCGCTTAAATTACGACGTCGGTGAGATCTAAACGATTCTAAAGGTATGCCTCACAAAGCTGGACTGTTTGATCTACAAGATGCTGCACATGGCCGAACACGCAAATAGATTCCGTTCGTGCCAAACTCTTTTTAATAGCTTTATTCAGTTTTATTTTAAATGAACTTAAATCTAAATACTGTCTGCATTTTCACACATCTATCACGTATGTATATATATATATCTGGGAATGTTGGCTGAAAAAATGTTGCAATTGGGGTCATTTCTTCCACTTGAATATCATTGGTCTTTCGCCTTGGAAGTCACGCAACGCCTCTTCCCCCCACCCTCAAGGAGCATGGAGTAGAATCGAACATTTTGGAAAGCCATAACTTTCTTGTGTAATCTTTATTCGTTTGGTCGTGACGTTTTGTCTTGTGGTGAGGTTTTTTCATTATGTGGTGAGGTTTTGTCCTTACGTGACGAGGTTTGATGATTACATGTTGTGTTTCCATCATGATGTGTTGAGCTGTGGCGGATCTAGCGGGAGGGTGCAGAGTGTGCATTCATGCCTTCCATGGACAAATTTAAAATAATAGTAGACTAATTATAAGAAGCCCTACGCGCTCGACCAGAAACGTTTTATATAGCAATGATTTTTTTCCCCTTACATTCTAGAATAACCAGCGTGCGTTCCTGTTATGTTGCTATGGTATCGTAAAGCAAAAGAGATTGAACCTATTAAT
>NC_090872.1:4810614-4818114 GCF_036669935.1 Montipora foliosa | reverse complement strand
AGCATCAGTTTAACTAATAATGTAACTTTATTGCTTTGCATTCTTTCCCAGTCACTGAAGATGAAATCCGTCGCGGCATTATCAATGCAGCGTGTCCTTCTAAACATTGCTTCTGGTTTAAGAGAGTCATTTCGGATCTTGTTGAAAACGTTGATGGTAACGACGCCGGAAAATTCATTGACAAAACCTGGGGAGCTAATCCTTCTATTGACGAAACAGCGCAGAAACTTCTAAACAATCTCCGAGAAAAAGACCTGCCACAATCCTTGCCAAGCGAAAATATCATTACCTATGAAGTCAACTGGTCAGAGAACGGCGTGGATCCCACGACAGTACCCGAGCATTCAGAGTACATAGAGAGACTTTGTAAAGACTTTTACGACACCTTAACAAAGATGATTGATAGCGAGATAAAAGAAAAGGAGACGTCTGATACGAGAGACTCGTTTGCTGAAGAAGTCTTCCAACATGGTTCATTTTGCCAACAGAAGTGCAGATCATTTCACGGACGGAGTGAGTTTCTCGATATCGCCAAGAAAACCGTAATGGAACCTGAGAGGCAAAGCTTAGTGCTGTACGGGGAATCGGGTTGTGGGAAAACGTCAGTCATGGCAAAAATTGCCACGGAAGTAAAACAGTGGCTAGGAGACCAAACTGCTATTGTTGTCCTGCGATTTATTGGTACATCATCAGACTCATCAAGTATCAGACCACTTCTTACAAGTATTTGCATCCAACTTTGCAAAGTTACTGGACAGGATACAGCTGATATACCAGAGGTAACCTCTAAAATGTGGATGTTAGTCATTATCCCGTGAAAAACGAGTCGTTTCCTTAGTTGGACGACCAGACTGACTCAGTTGTGGTTTCTGTCTTTTGCTTTCTTGAGAAATTTCGGGACGATGACTTGAATTGTTTGCTTCGCTACTGACTTGCTCGATTAAAGTAGATTGAATTCTGAATTCCACGGCGTTTATACTTTCAATTTCGGTAGATAACAAAACTCTAATTGATATCCATAACACTATGGTCTACAACATTTCACAAGTATAGTACATTTACCAAGGAACCAATTTAGCATCGGGTAGATCTGAATGAAATTAAATTCAGCAGGCAACAGTCCCCACAGACCAACCTAGTCGAAAAAACCAGACAACGCTTGTTCTATTATTCAGCGCTATGTCTGTTTCTCTCACTTTCCTTCTTCAACATTGAGTATCTAAATGCAGGAACGAGGCAATGTTGCAACATTCTTAGTTCAATGGCCCAGTCCCCATTGGTCTCCTACAGCTCAGTGGAAGAGCATCCGAACTAGTAATCGGAAGGTCGTCGTAGGTTCGACTCCTGCAAAGGAGCACTCGGATTTCTTTCCGAGTATCCCCGAGTCCTAGCTCCCACTAATCTCCTAAAGCTCAGTGGAAGAGCATCCGAACTAGTAATCGAAAGGCCGTCGTAGGTTCGACTCCTGCGAAGGAACACTCAGATTTTTCCAAGCATTCCTGAGTCACCATCGGTAAAACGATAAATTTTTTCATTCATTTACCGGTGTTAACATTTCACCATTCATGATCTCCGCCTTCAGTAGAATTCTTTACGCGATGCTAACAGATCTGTTACTTGAGTGTTTATTCCCCTGACTTATGGCCCACCTACCTGCATTAAGGAGGCTCAAATCAGTTTCAACACTTACAAGAGACTTACTATTAGAAGGAATAACTCTACAACACTGTATCACACCATGACATAATGGCAATGTCATAATACCTTATGAAATATCAATTATTGCTTAACACGATGAGTTCGTTGTCATGACGTAATACGTCATTGCTGCAACAGGAGAGTCATCTAAATAAAAAAAAACACCCTATATCTTTTCTTTATAGTTGCTTGTATCTCTAAAACGACTTCGGTGACCCCCAATTTCATTGCTGCATGGGAAGCGATTAGCACGCTGAGGTGAAACTGTCTGTAAAGTCCAGCGGATCACTTTTCAGTAATAAAAAATGGAGATCACCGAGTTTGTATGGTACCAATTATGTCACAGTAAAATATTGTAAAGCAATAGTTGATGTTTCATATGGTACCATAACACTAACGTTATATAAAACAATGTTGTTTAGTTAATACTTTTAGTAGTACTGTCTCTTGAAAAAGCTGAAGCTGGTTTGAACCTTTTCAGGTTAAAAAATTCTTCTTGCCATGTGACTCGTTTGCATGAGCTGTCCCCGCAAGGCCTTGAATTTCATTTCTCACTGAGTGAGCCCAGCTCAATTTAAACTTGATATCTTCTTAAATAGGATATGAAATCCCTGAAGGACTATTTTCCAGAATGCCTGGAAAAATCAGCGGAAAACAATCCTGTCGTTTTGGTGTTGGACTCGCTTGACCAACTGTCCATCGATGATGGAGGGAGGCAAATGGAATGGTTTCCAAGAAACGTACTAAGCAATGTATACTTCGTCCTCTCAACACTACCTGGACAAGAATATCAAGCGTTGCCAAGTTTGAGGGTAAGAAATCAGTATCTTGGAAAGTTCAACATCCATTTAAATTATACTGAGCCACCGGAAAAATTCTCCGAGTAAATGCCATGCAGTTAAATTTTCTGCATCAAGTTTCTTAATTCTTGAATTTTCATTTTTTTTCGTTAAGGAATTTTTGTTTGTTCAGTGTCCACTACGGTCGTTTTTTCAGTTAAAAAGAAAGTTTGTTTGTCGTTGGTTAATGTACTAGAGACGCACACAATTAGTCTGGGACGAAAGCTTGAGGAAGGCGTCATTTATTCTGCGTTTGCTTGTAAGGTAACTTACGACGGACACAAAACAAATTTTGCGTCACTTATACGAGCTGTCTCTTTTAATACCCTTCCAAGACGCTCTGAAGCGGATAATTTGCCCCGACGCAGAACGCGTCTTTGTTATAGTATAGGGACTTTAAGATCTAGAACGTCGACGTTGACGAAAACGTCACTTCAGAACATAACTTTGCACTATCGTAAGTCTTTCGAGATTAGGGAATTAAAGCAACGACAACGGCGACGGCAACGAGAACGTCCTCTCAAAATATAAATTCGCGTAATTTTAATCGCTGCATGACTATTTCAACCTTTTGATATGACAAGGGTGTAGTAGTTCCTACTCGTTGCAACGGCACTTAATTTAAGGGAGAAAATAAAAATTTATCCTCAGGTGCTGACGTTTTTGGTAAAGCCTCAAATTTGACTATTTCACGTTGTTGTTTTGCTGACGACGGCCAAGAAATGGACAAAAGTGAAAAACGCACGTGCAAGGCATGCAAAGCTGTTGTTTCTGCCCGCTAAATATGCACATTTGAGACGTTCTTGTTGCATTGCATGCCGTCGCCGTTGTCGTTGCTTAAGTTCCCTATTATCCCATCTCGTTCACGTCGTACCATGGGAGCGAAGTATTCTAAAAATAAATTGATACGAGCGATTTCAGAGGAAAATAATTAATTAAAGATTCACATTTATACGCTCACGTTGTCGTTGAAATCTTAAATTTGGTAATTTCATGTCGTTGTTATACAGAGTACCGCAGTTTTTATCTTTCCTATTTGTAAGATATCTGTTTACAAACATTGCTCTAGTTATTCAAATTTGCCAACCACGGGAACAAAAGACCCTGTTTCAACAACCATTGAGGCTCTGGTTGGCACATTAATGACAATAAGTGACGTCAACGATATCTTTTCTCTATCAATCAGTTGTATGTTCTTTTTATCGAACACTTTAGCCCGCGAGATCGGGGAATCACTCTCCCTGCACTTGACGTCAAAAGAATTGTTATTCTATCTTACTGTGGTTCACAAATCATCAATTTTCTTATAAGTGTTCTTTATCTTAGACCATCCTACCCGATAAGTGTTTTCTGGAGATACCCCGCATCCCATTAAATGAAGCAGGTATTATCTTCGACAACTGGATGAAAGCGGCCAATCGTACCGTCCTCTCAAAACAGAAAAGCTATGTCATGGATGCCTTTCAGAAGTGCCCTCTTCCACTGTACCTCAAACTTGCCTTCGATGAAGCCCTTCGATGGAATTCTTACACTCCCGATTCCGATATTTACGTTGAGAAAACTGTGAGAGAGATCATCGATGACTTGTTCGAACGTCTGGAAAGACAACACGGAAAGCTTCTCGTCAGTAATGCGTTGGGGTACATTACTGCCTCGAAAAATGGTTTGACGGAAACTGAACTGGAAGACCTCCTTTCCTTGGATGACGATGTTCTGAATGACGTTTATCAGTACTGGACCCCGCCCATCAGAAGACTCCCACCGTTGCTATGGATACGAATTCGATCTGACATTGGCGACTACTTGATCGAGCGAGGGGCCGATGGCACTCAGGTGGTGTTTTGGTATCATCGCCAGTTTATTGAAGCTGCTCGAGCTCGTTATTTGAAACATGAGGAAGCAAAGAAGATCCACGCAAATATGAGCGAGTATTTTCTTGGCAAGTGGTCCAGTGGTACGAAAAAACCCTTCACCGATAAAGAGGGCAAGGAGATATCAATGGACAGGCTGGTTGCCAAACAACCTCTGATGTTCGACGCGAACGAAGACAAGCATCTCTACAATCTTCGCAAATTGAGTGAGTTGCCTTTTCACCTTTTCCTTTCTGGAAATTTACAACAAATGAAAGATGAGTGTCTCTGCAACTTCGAATTTCTTTTGGCAAAGGTACGAGGAGCCTCTTTACAAGACCTTATGGGGGATTTCTCATCGTATCTCGAAGCAAGACCAGAAGATCATGACGTACAACTGTTGCACGAATGCTTACAGCTCTCGGCTAATTCGCTCTCCAAGGATAGCAGGCAACTTCCCACACAGATAATTGGTCGAATGTACAGCTTTTTACAGAGGAAAGAACAATACCCTGATGTGTATAGAGTTTTAGAACAAGCATTTAACTGCTCCATTGATTGTTTCCTTCCCAATAGAAAGTGTCTCACAGCGCCTGGAGGAGCATTACGCTCTACGATCGGCTTGACACAGTCTGGTGTGGATTTCATAAGTATGGCCAAAGACAACCGCACTATTGCAGTCACAAGCCAATCGTCGGAGGGATTCGTGATTAGGATTATTGATTATCGTAACGGAAGAGAGCTCAGGAAGTTTACCATTCAAGAACCTACAGAGATGTATTCAACAAACTTCAATCAGATCAGCCAAAAGGATCCCGATCTGCTGATCCTTGCTGGATCACCAAAGATCTTTTTGCTCAATACGTTGACTGGGCAGATAATCCAAGAATTCCAAGTATCTAATGATGATTGGTTTTCTTACGAGCCTCAAGCTCCGGTTTCCTTTGCACAAGATGAAAATTTGTTAGTTGCTTTGTGTCCAGAGGACTTGAAGATCTGGGAAGTCGGCAATGGCAAACTTCTGCACAATTTGCCTTTGAAGGATGTTAACACTAATGAGGAACTCGGCAGCCTGGATGCCCGAGGCAACTACGCTGTTTTTAACATTCGCGGGAAGAATGCAGTGCACTTTGTAGATGTGAAAATGGGCAAAGAATTGGACAGGATCACTGTTAAATTCCCCAAGAAAAGCGGAGAATCCGTTTTCATTAAAGAGGTCAAGATAACATCTTTGGATCAAGTGGTGGTGATTCCATCATCCCTTGATAACTTGCGCTTGTACGATCTTTCTGGAAATCTCGTTCGTGAACTAGTTAATTTCAAGATGCAACAAGGTATGGAGCGATTGCAAGTCACCGATGATGGTAAAAGGGTGGTGACTGTTGATGATTTCGAGATTTGCATTTTGAATCTGGAAACGGGAGAAACGGAAAGATGCTTGAGAAACCCGATTGTGCATTCCCGAATTTATACTCGCGATGGAAAGAACATCTTGGCTGTTGGTCAAGATGACATTCTCCGGGTTTATGACAAAAGTCGAGAAGAAGAAGACGAAAATGCAAACGACACTACCCTCAGTCAAATTCAAGGTCATACGATTGCAGACCAAATAATTGCTATTTCACCCAGCTTTGACCAGCGCCACGTCGTCACCACGGTTTTAACACAACTGAAAAACGAAATACATGTTTGGGATATACACAAAGGAAAACGAGTTCGAAGACTGATGAACTTGACGGTGTTACCGAATCCTTTGCGTATGTGTACTGCGACCCGTGGGGTTGGTTACATGCATGACCGAGTCATTCCACATTATAAGGTGTTCAATTTGAAGGAGGGAAAGATCGAGCGGAACTTGGATGGAAAAGCGTGTGAAAGAATGGATGCTTTTGGATTTATCGACCAGAAACACATGATATCGTTTTCTCGAGGTCGGAGAAATGTGAAGATTTGGGACATTGACAGCGGACGAGTTGTGAAAGTGGCGAAGTTTAAAGAGAAGCGTCGTTTTGAAGATATGGTGATCAGCAGCAATGGTAAGATGGTTGTGTGTTCGCAAGTAAGCCAAATGACTCAACACACCGACAAAGAGCTTCACTTGATTGCCATCGACACAACAAGTTTTACACACAAGTTTCTGAACCTCAAAGAAACGCAGCTGTCCCTCTTCAACGCCAAGATATCCGATGACGGCAAATATCTAGTCAATTTGGTTGAATATTCCCAGCCACTGCTGTGGAACCTTCTCACCGGCGAGCTAATTTGCAAGCTCTTCAATGCCGAAGCGTACGAAAGTGCTTCGGTCGTGGCAGTCTCAGCATCCTCAATGACAGCTATGACTGCTGTTAGTGATGTGGGTATCAAGATCTGGGATGTCAAAAGCGGTCAGAATGTCCGCACAATCAGTTGCCCTGACTGCGCCTCTGAAGTCTACTGTTCGCCAGACGGCAAAGCAATTATATCCAGATCTCAAAGTGAAAACACCTTCGATGCATGGGATATGCGGACCACGAAGCATTTGGCTTCGTTCACTACAGATGGTTACGCAAATCATGTCAAAATTATTGGAAACAGGATCGCTCTGGGGCTCGGAGAAAACCCAAATTTAATGGTACTGCGTTTGCACCGGCCTAAGACCTGTGGCGATGAAGAAGGAAACGAGGCATCGCCATACGATGGTCTCTCCATGGAAGTGACGTTTGGGGATTTCCAAGAGAAGCCTTCTGCCAAAGATGGCAAAGACGATGATGATTGCCAAATTTTGTAAGAGTCACTTTCAGTTCAAAGTTCGCTTTCAATACGCAATCTATTAAGAAAACGATTCAGTACAAGAAACAATTGAACTATTTTTTATTAGTAATTTTTTTTTTAATTTAAACATATTAACCATTGTTTGCCCCAAAAGCACCTTGGCTTATCAAGGGGGCTCACAATAATAAAGTAATCAGGCTTACACTCAAAACAAAACATTTCTCAACAAGATTGGTCCTGCGATGAATATAAATATCCGAATGTGATATGGTCTGATTGCAAGCAAAGTTTTTGCGTATTGCAAACTCGTATGCTCCATTTCGAACAAGACGTACTAAATTGAACAAATCGCCCTGGATTAA